>NW_027669716.1:5000-54239 GCF_964146895.1 Miniopterus schreibersii | reverse complement strand
GAAGTTTTTTCACAGAGCTGTTTCCAAGTGTCCACAAAGAGCCTCTGCTTGAAACTGTCCACATGCACATCTCCCATACTGGTGTGTTCGTTTCAATACTTGGATTTTGGTTTCCTCTTCTTTCTTTGAAATGACAAGCCTTCTTTCTGCACGCTACACACACCTTGTAGCAGTTTCAGTTTTTAGCATGTTGGTGCTCGCAAAACGCTGTGTAACCTATGTAGAGTGTGTCACTCTCCAGCACTGAATACACATCTTAGAGCTCCTTTCACCACAGACACGCAAACATATCTTTTTGTGAAAATCCCACTTCAGGTCACTTGAAATGTAAGGTTTTCATCGAGACCATGAAGTCAATCATGGTTTTGCACTCTGCAGCCAATAGAAATGTACTTTTCTTCAAACCCGTCTGAATTTCACTGCAAAATGCCCTTCTTTTCTGGTATCTTGAATGTTCTCAACACATTAGGAAAAAGAGCGTGTTTGTTCAAGAGTGATGCAGTGTGCGTTTTCCTGGATTTCAAGTGATTTGGGAAACATACTCCTTATTTTTCCACATTGTGTAAGAAACAACATGAGGCTTGCAAGAGATTGAAACAATGCACCCAAAACGTATTCCAGCAGTGAAAACACAGGTTTCTACAAAGACTTTGAAGGAGCAAGCAAAAGCCTAGTGGCTGAGTGTTCTTTCAGAGAGAAACACATGAATTGCTTCCTTCTGGAGTGAGTTTTCAGCCTGGAATTCATGTGCATTTTGTACTGTGAAGAATGTAGCTACCTGCTCAGGAGTTGTGTCATAGATGCAGCTTTCCTGCAGGAGTTCATTGCAAAATTCATTGTTTGGCTAAGTTCTTTAGGTCTTTCAACTTTGGCCAAATCCCGCATCGTACGAAATTTTTTCACAGCGCTGTTTCCAAGTGTCCACAAAGAGCCTCTGCTTGAAACTGTCCACATGCACATCTCCCATACTGGTGTGTTCGTTTCACTACTTCGATTTTGGTTTCCTCTTCTTTCTTTGAAATGACAAGCCTTCTTTCTGCACGCTACACACACCTTGTTGCAGTTTCAGTTTTTAGCATGTTGGTGCTCTCAAAACGCGGTGTAACCTATGTAGAGTGTGTCACTCTCCAGCACTGAATACACATCTTAGAGCTCCTTTCACCACAGACACGCAAACACATCTTTTTGTGAAAATCCCACTTCAGGTCACTTGGAAATGTAAGGTTTTCATCGAGACCATGAAGTCAATCATGCTTTTGCACTCTGCAGCCAATAGAAATGTACTTTTCTACAAACCCGTCTGAATTTCACTGGAAAATGCCCTTCTTTTCTGGTATCTTGAATGTTCTCAACACATTAGGAGAAAGAGCGTGTTTGTGCAAGAGTGATGCAGTGTGCGTTTTCCTGGATTTCAAGTGATTTGGGAAACATACTCCTTATTTTTCCACATTGTGTAAGAAACAACATGAGGCTTGCAAGAGATTGAAACAATGCATCCCAAAACGTATTCCAGCAGTGAAAACACACGTTTCTACAAAGACTTTGAAGGAGCAAGCAAAAGCCTAGTGGCTGAGTGTTCTTTCAGAGAGGAACACACGCATTGCTTCCTCCTGGAGTGAGTTTTCATCCTGGAATTCATATGCATTCTGTACTGTGCAGAATGTAGCTACCTGCTTGGGAGTTGTGTCATAGATGCACCTTTCCTGCAGGAGCTTATTACAACATTCATTGTTTGGGTAAGTTCTTTAGGGTTGGTTTTGGAAGGTTTTCAACTTTGGCCAAATCCCGCTTCATACGAAATTTTTTAACAGCGCTGTTTCCAAGAGTCCACAAAGAGCGTCTGCTTGAAACTGTCCACATGCACTTCTCCCAAACTGTTGAGCTCGTTTCACTACCTGGATTTTGGTTTCTTCTTCTTTCTTTGAAATGACAAGCCTTCTTTCTGCACGCTACACACACCTTGTAGCAGTTTCAGTTTTTAGCATGTTGGTGCTCTCAAAACGCTGTGTAACCTATGTAGAGTGTGTCACTCTCCAGCACTGAATACACAACTTAGAGCTCCTTTCACCACAGACACGCAAACACATCTTTTTGTGAATGTCCCACTTCAGGTCACTTGGAAATGTAAGGTTTTCATCGAGACCATGAAGTCAATCATGGTTTTGCACTCTGCAGCCAATAGAAATGTACTTTTCTACAAACCCGTCTGAATTTCACTGCAAAATGCCCTTCTTTTCTGGTATCTTGAATGTTCTCAACACATTAGGAGAAAGAGCGTGTTTGTGCAAGAGTAATGCAGTGTGCGTTTTCCTGGATTTCAAGTGATTTGGGAAACATACTCCTTATTTTTCCACATTGTGTAAGAAACAACATGAGGCTTGCAAGAGATTGAAACAATGCACCCAAAACGTATTCCAGCAGTGAAAACACAGGTTTCTACAAAGACTTTGAAGGAGCAAGCAAAAGCCTAGTGGCTGAGTGTTCTTTCAGAGAGAAACACACGCATGGCTTCCTTCTGGAGTGAGTTTTCTGCCTGGAATTCATATGCATTTTGTACTGTGCAGAATGTAGCTACCTGCTCGAGAGTTGTGTAATAGATGCACCTCTCCTGCAGGAGCTTATTGCAACATTCATTGTTTGGCTAAGTTCTTTAGGGTTGGTTTTGGAAGGTCTTTCAACTTTGGCCAAATCCCGCATCGTACGAAGTTTTTTCACAGAGCTGTTTCCAAGTGTCCACAAAGAGCCTCTGCTTGAAACTGTCCACATGCACATCTCCCATACTGGTGTGTTCGTTTCAATACTTGGATTTTGGTTTCCTCTTCTTTCTTTGAAATGACAAGCCTTCTTTCTGCACGCTACACACACCTTGTAGCAGTTTCAGTTTTTAGCATGTTGGTGCTCGCAAAACGCTGTGTAACCTATGTAGAGTGTGTCACTCTCCAGCACTGAATACACATCTTAGAGCTCCTTTCACCACAGACACGCAAACATATCTTTTTGTGAAAATCCCACTTCAGGTCACTTGAAATGTAAGGTTTTCATCGAGACCATGAAGTCAATCATGGTTTTGCACTCTGCAGCCAATAGAAATGTACTTTTCTACAAACCCGTCTGAATTTCACTGCAAAATGCCCTTCTTTTCTGGTATCTTGAATGTTCTCAACACATTAGGAGAAAGAGCGTGTTTCTGCAAGAGTGATGCAGTGTGCGTTTTTCTGGATTTCAAGTGATTTGGGAAACATACTCCTTATTTTTCCACATTGTGTTAGAAACAACATGAGGCTTGCAAGAGATTGAAACAATGCAACCAAAACGTATTCCAGCAGTGAAAACACACGTTTCTACAAAGACTTTGAAGGAGCAAGCAAAAGCCTAGTGGCTGAGTGTTCTTTCAGAGAGAAACACACGCATTGCTTCCTTCTGGAGTGAGTTTTCAGCCTGGAATTCATGTGCATTTTGTACTGTGCAGAATGTAGCTACCTGCAGAGGAGTTGTGTAATAGATGCACCTTTCCTGCAGGAGTATATTGCAACATTCATTGTTTGGCTAAGTTCTTTAGGGTTGGTTTTGGAAGGTCTTTCAACTTTGGCCAAATCCCGCTTCGTACGAAATTTTTTCACAGCGCTGTTTCAAAGTGTCCACAAAGAGCCTCTGCTTGAAACTGTCCACATGCACATCTCCCATACTGGTGTGGTCGTTTCACTACCTGGATTTTGGTTTCCTCTTCTTTCTTTGAAATGACAAGCCTTCTTTCTCCACGCCACACACACCTTGCAGCAGTTTCAGTTTTTAGCATGTTGGTGCTCTCAAAACGCTGTGTAACCTATGTAGAGTGTGTCAACTTCCAGCACTGAATACACAACTTAGAACTCCTTTCACCGCAGACACGGAAACACATCTTTTTGTGAAAGTCCTACTTCAGGTCACTTGGAAATGTAAGGTTTTCATCGAGAACATGAAGTCAATCATGGTTTTGCACTCTGCAGCCAATAGAAATGTACTTTTCTACAAACCCGTCTGAATTTCACTACAAAATGCCCTTCTTTTCTGGTATCGTGAATGTTCTCAACACATTAGGAGAAAGAGCGTGTTTGTGCAAGAGTGATGCAGTGTGCGTTTTCCTGGATTTCAAGTGATTTGGGAAACATACCCCTTATTTTTCCACATTGTGTAAGAAACAACATGAGGCTTGCAAGAGATTGAAACAATGCACCCAAAACATATTCCAGCAGTGAAAACACAGGTTTCTACAAAGACTATGAAGGAGCAAGCAAAAGCCTAGTGGCTGAGTGTTCTTTTAGAGAGAAACACACGCATGGCTTCCTTCTGGAGTGAGTTTTCTGCCTGGAATTCATATGCATTTTGTACTGTGCAGAATGTAGCTACCTGCTCGTGAGTTGTGTCATAGATGCAGCTTTCCTGCAGGAGTTCATTGCAAAATTCATTGTTTGGCTAAGTTCTTTAGGTCTTTCAACTTTGGCCAAATCCCGCATCGTACGAAATTTTTTCACAGCGCTGTTTCCAAGTGTCCACAAAGAGCCTCTGCTTGAAACTGTCCACATGCACATCTCCCATACTGGTGTGTTCGTTTCAATACTTGGATTTTGGTTTCCTCTTCTTTCTTTGAAATGACAAGCCTTCTTTCTGCACGCTACACACACCTTGTAGCAGTTTCAGTTTTTAGCATGTTGGTGCTCTCAAAATGCTGTGTAACCAATGTAGAGTGTGTCACTCTCCAGCACTGAATACACATCTTAGAGCTCCTTTCACCACAGACACGCAAACACATCTTTTTGTGAAAATCCCACTTCAGGTCACTTGGAACTGTAAGGTTTTCATCGAGACCATGCAGTCAATCATGGTTTTGCACTCTGCAGCCAAAGGAAATGTACTTTTCTACAAACCCGTCTGAATTTCACTACAAAATGCCCTTCTTTTCTGGTATCTTGAATGTTCTCAACACATTAGGAGAAAGAGCGTGTTCTTGCAAGAGTGATGCAGTGTGCGTTTTTTTGGATTTCAAGTGATTTGGGAAACATACTCCTTATTTTTCCACATTGTGTTAGAAACAACTTGAGGCTTGCAAGAGATTGAAACAATGCACCCAAAACGTATTCCAGCAGTGAAAACACACGTTTCTACAAAGACTTTGAAGGAGCAAGCAAAAGCCTAGTGGCTGAGTGTTCTTTCAGAGAGAAACACACGCATTGCTTCCTTCTGGAGTGAGTTTTCAGCCTGGAATTCATGTGCATTTTGTACTGTGCAGAATGTAGCTACCTGCAGAGGAGTTGTGTAATAGATGCACCTTTCCTGCAGGAGTTTATTGCAACATTCATTGTTTGGCTAAGTTCTTTAGGGTTGGTTTGGAAGGTCTTTCAACTTTGGCCAAATCCCGCTTCGTACGAAATTTTTTCACAGCGCTGTTTCAAAGTGTCCACAAAGAGCCTCTGCTTGAAACTGTCCACATGCACTTCTCCCATACTGGTGTGTTCGTTTCACTACTTGGATTTTGGTTTCCTCTTCTTTCTTTGAAATGACAAGCCTTCTTTCTGCACGCTACAAACACCTTGTAACAGTTTCAGTTTTTAGCATGTTGGTGCTCTCAAAATGCTGTGTAACCAATGTAGAGTGTGTCACTCTCCAGCACTGAATACACATCTTAGAGCTCCTTTCACCACAGACACGCAAACACATCTTTTTGTGAAAATCCCACTTCAGGTCACTTGGAACTGTAAGGTTTTCATCGAGACCATGCAGTCAATCATGGTTTTGCACTCTGCAGCCAATAGAAATGTACTTTTCTACAAACCCGTCTGAATTTCACTACAAAATGCCCTTCTTTTCTGGTATCTTGAATGTTCTCAACACATTAGGAGAAAGAGCGTGTTCTTGCAAGAGTGATGCAGTGTGCGTTTTTTTGGATTTCAAGTGATTTGGGAAACATACTCCTTATTTTTCCACATTGTGTTAGAAACAACATGAGGCTTGCAAGAGATTGAAACAATGCACCCAAAACGTATTCCAGCAGTGAAAACACACGTTTCTACAAAGACTTTGAAGGAGCAAGCAAAAGCCTAGTGGCTGAGTGTTCTTTCAGAGAGAAACACACGCATTGCTTCCTTCTGGAGTGAGTTTTCAGCCTGGAATTCATGTGCATTTTGTACTGTGCAGAATGTAGCTACCTGCACAGGAGTTGTGTAATAGATGCACCTTTCCTGCAGGAGTTTATTGCAACATTCATTCTTTGGCTAAGTTCTTTAGGGTTGGTTTTGGAAGGTCTTTCAACTTTGGCCAAATCCCGCTTCGTACGAAATTTTTTCACAGCGCTGTTTCAAAGTGTCCAGAAAGAGCCTCTGCTTGAAACTGTCCACATGCACATCTCCCATACTGGTGTGGTCGTTTCACTACCTGGATTTTGGTTTCCTCTTCTTTCTTTGAAATGACAAGCCTTCTTTCTCCACGCCACACACACCTTGTAGCAGTTTCAGTTTTTAGTATGTTGGTGCTCTCAAAACGCTGTGTAACCTATGTAGAGTGTGTCACCTTCCAGCACTGAATACACAACTTAGAACTCCTTTCACCGCAGACACGGAAACACATCTTTTTGTGAAATTCCTACTTCAGGTCACTTGGAAATGTAAGGTTTTCATCGAGAACATGAAGTCAATCATGGTTTTGCACTCTGCAGCCAATAGAAATGTACTTTTCTTCAAACCCGTCTGAATTTCACTGCAAAATGCCCTTCTTTTCTGGTATCTTGAATGTTCTCAACACATTAGGAGAAAGAGCGTGTTTGTTCAAGAGTGATGCAGTGTGCGTTTTCCTGGATTTCAAGTGATTTGGGAAACATACTCCTTATTTTTCCACATTGTGTAAGAAACAACATGAGGCTTGCAAGAGATTGAAACAATGCACCCAAAACGTATTCCAGCAGTGAAAACACAGGTTTCTACAAAGACTTTGAAGGAGCAAGCAAAAGCCTAGTGGCTGAGTGTTCTTTCAGAGAGAAACACATGAATTGCTTCCTTCTGGAGTGAGTTTTCAGCCTGGAATTCATGTGCATTTTGTACTGTGAAGAATGTAGCTACCTGCACAGGAGTTGTGTCATAGATGCAGCTTTCCTGCAGGAGTTCATTGCAAAATTCATTGTTTGGCTAAGTTCTTTAGGTCTTTCAACTTTGGCCAAATCCCGCATCGTACGAAGTTTTTTCACAGAGCTGTTTCCAAGTGTCCACAAAGAGCCTCTGCTTGAAACTGTCCACATGCACATCTCCCATACTGGTGTGTTCGTTTCACTACTTCGATTTTGGTTTCCTCTTCTTTCTTTGAAATGACAAGCCTTCTTTCTGCACGCTACACACACCTTGTAGCAGTTTCAGTTTTTAGCATGTTGGTGCTCTCAAAACGCGGTGTAACCTATGTAGAGTGTGTCACTCTCCAGCACTGAATACACATCTTAGAGCTCCTTTCACCACAGACACGCAAACACATCTTTTTGTGAAAATCCCACTTCAGGTCACTTGGAAATGTAAGGTTTTCATGGAGACCATGAAGTCAATCATGCTTTTGCACTCTGCAGCCAATAGAAATGTACTTTTCTACAAACCCGTCTGAATTTCACTGGAAAATGCCCTTCTTTTCTGGTATCTTGAATGTTCTCAACACATTAGGAGAAAGAGCGTGTTTGTGCAAGAGTGATGCAGTGTGCGTTTTCCTGGATTTCAAGTGATTTGGGAAACATACTCCTTATTTTTCCACATTGTGTAAGAAACAACATGAGGCTTGCAAGAGATTGAAACAACGCATCCCAAAACGTATTCCAGCAGTGAAAACACACGTTTCTACAAAGACTTTGAAGGAGCAAGCAAAAGCCTAGTGGCTGAGTGTTCTTTCAGAGAGAAACACACGCCCTGCTTTCTTCTGGAATGAGTTTTTTGCCTGGAATTCATATGCATTTTGTACTGTGCAGAATGTAGCTACCTGCTCGGGAGTTGTGTCATAGATGCACCTTTCCTGCAGGAGCTTATTGCAACATTCATTGTTTGGCTAAGTTCTTTAGGGTTGGTTTTGGAAGGTCTTTCAACTTTGGCCAAATCCCGCATCGTACGAAATTTTTTCACAGCGCTGTTTCCAAGTGTCCACAAAGAGCCTCTGCTTGAAACTGTCCACATGCACATCTCCCATACTGGTGTGTTCGTTTCACTACTTGGATTTTGGTTTCCTCTTCTTTCTTTGAAATGACAAGCCTTCTTTCTGCACGCTACACACACCTTGTAGCAGTTTCAGTATTTAGCATGTGGGTGGTCTCAAAACGCTGTGTAACCTATGTAGAGTGTGTCACTCTCCAGCACTGAATACACAACTTAGAGATCCTTTCACCACAGACACGCAAACACATCTTTTTGTGAAAGTCCTACTTCAGGTTACTTGGAAATGTAAGGTTTTCATCGAGAACATGAAGTCAATCATGGTTTTGCACTCTGCAGCCAATAGAAATGTACTTTTCTACAAACCCGTCTGAATTTCACTGCAAAATGCGCTTTTTTTCTGGTATCTTGAATGTTCTCAACACATTAGGAGAAAGAGCGTGTTCGTGCAGGAGTGATGCAGTGTGCGTTTTCCTGGATTTCAAGTGATTTGGGAAACATACTCCTTATTTTTCCACATTGTGTAAGAAACAACATGAGGCTTGCAAGAGATTGAAACAATGCATCCCAAAACGTATTCCAGCAGTGAAAACACACGTATCTACAAAGACTTTGAAGGAGCAAGCAAAAGCCTAGTGGCTGAGTGTTCTTTCAGAGAGAAACACACGCATTGCTTCCTTCTGGAGTGAGTTTTCAGCCTGGAATTCATGTGCATTTTGTACTGTGCAGAATGTAGCTACCTGCACAGGAGTTGTGTAATAGATGCACCTTTCCTGCAGGAGTTTATTGCAACATTCATTGTTTGGCTAAGTTCTTTAGGGTTGGTTTTGGAAGGTCTTTCAACTTTGGCCGAATCCCTCTTCGTACGAAATTTTTTCACAGCGCTGTTTCCAAGTGTCCACAAAGAGCCTCTGCTTGAAACTGTCCACATGCACATCTCCCATACTGGTGTGGTCGTTTCACTACCTGGATTTTGGTTTCCTCTTCTTTCTTTGAAATGACAAGCCTTCTTTCGGCACGCCACACACACCTTGTAGCAGTTTCAGTTTTTAGCATGTTGGTGCTCTCAAAACGCTGTGTAACCTATGTAGAGTGTGTCACCTTCCAGCACTGAATACACAACTTAGAACTCTTTTCACCGCAGACACGGAAACACATCTTTTTGTGAAGGTCCTACTTCAGGTCACTTGGAAATGTAAGGTTTTCCTCGAGACCATGAAGTCAATCATGGTTTTGCACTCTGCAGCCAATAGAAATGTACTTTTCTTCAAACCCGTCTGAATTTCACTGCAAAATGCCATTCTTTTCTGGTATCTTGAATGTTCTCAACACATTAGGAGAAAGAGCGTGTTTGTGCAAGAGTGATGCAGTGTGCGTTTTCCTTGATTTCAAGTGATTTGGGAAACATACTCCTTATTTTTCCACATTGTGTAAGAAACAACATGAGGCTTGCAAGAGATTGAAACAATGCATCCCAAAACGTATTCCAGCAGTGAAAACACACGTTTCTACAAAGACTTTGAAGGAGCAAGCAAAAGCCTAGTGGCTGAGTGTTCTTTCAGAGAGAAACACACGCATTGCTTCCTTCTGGAGTGAGTTTTCTGCCTGGATTTCATATGCATTTTGTACTGTGCAGAATGTAGCTACCTGCTCGGGAGTTGTGTCATAGATGCACCTTTCCTGCAGGAGCTTATTGCAACATTCATTGTTTGGCTAAGTTCTTTAGGGTTGGTTTTGGAAGGTCTTTCAACTTTGGCCAAATCCGGCATCGTACGAAATTTTTTCACAGCGCTGTTTCCAAGTGTCCACAAAGAGCCTCTGCTTGAAACTGTCCACATGCACATCTCCCATACTGGTGTGTTCGTTTCAATACTTGGATTTTGGTTTCCTCTTCTTTCTTTGAAATGACAAGCCTTCTTTCTGCACGCTACACACACCTTGTAGCAGTTTCAGTTTTTAGCATGTTGGTGCTCTCAAAACGCTGTGTAACCTATGTAGAGTGTGTCACTCTCCAGCACTGAATACACATCTTAGAGCTCCTTTCACCACAGACACGCAAACACATCTTTTTGTGAAAATCCCACTTCAGGTCACTTGGAAATGTAAGGTTTTCATCAAGACCATGGAGTCAATCATGCTTTTGCACTCTGCAGCCAATAGAAATGTACTTTTCTACAAACCCGTCTGAATTTCACTGCAAAATGCCCTTCTTTTCTGGTATCTTGAATGTTCTCAACACATTAGGAGAAAGAGCGTGTTTGTGGAAGAGTGATGCAGTGTGCGTTTTCCTGGATTTCAAGTGATTTGGGAAACATACTCCTTATTTTTCCACATTGTGTAAGAAACAACATGAGGCTTGCAAGAGATTGAAACAATGCATCCCAAAACGTATTCCAGCAGTGAAAACACACGTTTCTACAAAGACTTTGAAGGAGCAAGCAAAAGCCTAGTGGCTGAGTGTTCTTTCAGAGAGGAACACACGCATTGCTTCCTTCTGGAGTGAGTTTTCATCCTGGAATTCATATGCATTCTGTACTGTGCAGAATGTAGCTACCTGCTCGGGAGTTGTGTCATAGATGCACCTTTCCTGCAGGAGCTTATTACAACATTCATTGTTCGGCTAAGTTCTTTAGGGTTGGTTTTGGAAGGTTTTCAACTTTGGCCAAATCCCGCTTCATACGAAATTTTTTCACAGCGCTGTTTCCAAGAGTCCACAAAGAGCCTCTGCTTGAAACTGTCCACATGCACTTCTCCCAAACTGGTGAGCTCGTTTCACTACCTGGATTTTGGTTTCTTCTTCTTTCTTTGAAATGACAAGCCTTCTTTCTGCACGCTACACACACCTTGTAGCAGTTTCAGTTTTTAGCATGTTGGTGCTCTCAAAACGCTGTGTAACCTATGTAGAGTGTGTCACTCTCCAGCACTGAATACACAACTTAGAGCTCCTTTCACCACAGACACGCAAACACATCTTTTTGTGAATGTCCCACTTCAGGTCACTTGGAAATGTCAGGTTTTCATCGAGACCATGAAATCAATCATGGTTTTGCACTCTGCAGCCAATAGAAATGTACTTTTCTACAAACCCGTCTGAATTTCACTGCAAAATGCCCTTCTTTTCTGGTATCTTGAATGTTCTCAACACATTAGGAGAAAGAGCGTGTTTGTGCAAGAGTAATGCAGTGTGCGTTTTCCTGGATTTCAAGTGATTTGGGAAACATACTCCTTATTTTTCCACATTGTGTAAGAAACAACATGAGGCTTGCAAGAGATTGAAACAATGCACCCAAAACGTATTCCAGCAGTGAAAACACAGGTTTCTACAAAGACTTTGAAGGAGCAAGCAAAAGCCTAGTGGCTGAGTGTTCTTTCAGAGAGAAACACACGCATGGCTTCCTTCTGGAGTGAGTTTTCTGCCTGGAATTCATATGCATTTTGTACTGTGCAGAATGTAGCTACCAGCTCGGGAGTGGTGTAATAGATGCACCTTTCCTGCAGGAGCTTATTGCAACATTCATTGTTTGGCTAAGTTCTTTAGGGTTGGTTTTGGAAGGTCTTTCAACTTTGGCCAAATCCCGCATCGTACGAAGTTTTTTCACAGAGCTGTTTCCAAGTGTCCACAAAGAGCCTCTGCTTGAAACTGTCCACATGCACATCTCCCATACTGGTGTGTTCGTTTCACTACTTGGATTTTGGTTTCCTCTTCTTTCTTTGAAATGACAAGCCTTCTTTCTGCACGGTACACACACCTTGTAGCAGTTTCAGTTTTTAGCATGTTGGTGGTCTCAAAACGCTGTGTAACCTATGTAGAGTGTGTCACTCTCCAGCACTGAATACACAACTTAGAGCTCCTTTCACCACAGACACGCAAACACATCTTTTTGTGAAAATCCCACTTCAGGTCACTTGGAAATGTAAGGTTTTCATCGAGACCATGAAGTCAATCATGGTTTTGCACTCTGCAGCCAATAGAAATGTACTTTTCTACAAACCCGTCTGAATTTCACTGGAAAATGCCCTTCTTTTCTGGTATCTTGAATGTTCTCAACACATTAGGAGAAAGAGCGTGTTTGTGCAAGAGTGATGCAGTGTGCGTTTTCCTGGATTTCAAGTGATTTGGGAAACATACTCCTTATTTTTCCACATTGTGTAAGAAACAACATGAGGCTTGCAAGAGATTGAAACAATGCATCCCAAAACGTATTCCAGCAGTGAAAACACACGTTTCTACAAAGACTTTGAAGGAGCAAGCAAAAGCCTAGTGGCTGAGTGTTCTGTCAGAGAGGAACACACGCATTGCTTCCTTCTGGAGTGAGTTTTCATCCTGGAATTCATATGCATTCTGTACTGTGCAGAATGTAGCTACCTGCTCGGGAGTTGTGTCATAGATGCACCTTTCCTGCAGGAGCTTATTACAACATTCATTGTTCAGCTAAGTTCTTTAGGGTTGGTTTTGGAAGGTTTTCAACTTTGGCCAAATCCCGCTTCATACGAAATTTTTTCACAGCGCTGTTTCCAAGAGTCCACAAAGAGCCTCTGCTTGAAACTGTCCACATGCACTTCTCCCAAACTGCTGAGCTCGTTTCACTACCTGGATTTTGGTTTCTTCTTCTTTCTTTGAAATGACAAACCTTCTTTCTGCACGCTACACACACCTTGTAGCAGTTTCAGTTTTTAGCATGTTGGTGCTCGCAAAACGCTGTGTAACCTATGTAGAGTGTGTCACTCTCCAGCACTGAATACACAACTTAGAGCTCCTTTCACCACAGACACGCAAACACATCTTTTTGTGAATGTCCCACTTCAGGTCACTTGGAAATGTCAGGTTTTCATCGAGAACATGAAGTCAATCATGGTTTTGCACTCTGCAGCCAATAGAAATGTACTTTTCTACAAACCCGTCTGAATTTCATTGCAAAATGCCCTTCTTTTCTGGTATCTTGAATGTTCTCAACACATTAGGAGAAAGAGCGTGTTTGTGCAAGAGTGATGCAGTGTGCGTTTTCCTGGATTTCAAGTGATTTGGGAAACATACTCCTTATTTTTCCACATTGTGTAAGAAACAACATGAGGCTTGCAAGAGATTGAAACAATGCATCCCAAAACGTATTCCAGCAGTGAAAACACACGTTTCTACAAAGACTTTGAAGGAGCAAGCAAAAGCCTAGTGGCTGAGTGTTCTTTCAGAGAGAAACACACGCATGGCTTCCTTCTGGAGTGAGTTTTCTGCCTGGAATTCATATGCATTTTGTACTGTGCAGAATGTAGCTACCTGCTCGGGAGTTGTGTCATAGATGCACCTTTCCTGCAGGAGCTTATTGCAACATTCATTGTTTGGCTAAGTTCTTTAGGGTTGGTTTTGGAAAGTCTTTCAACTTTGGCCAAATCCCGCATCGTACGAAATTTTTTCACAGCGCTGTTTCCAAGTGTCCACAAAGAGCCTCTGCTTGAAACTGTCCACATGCACATCTCCCATACTGGTGTGTTCGTTTCACTACTTGGATTTTGGTTTCCTCTTCTTTCTTTGAAATGACAAGCCTTCTTTCTGCACGCTACACACACCTTGTAGCAGTTTCAGTTTTTAGCATGTTGGTGGTCTCAAAACGCTGTGTAACCTATGTAGAGTGTGTCACTCTCCAGCACTGAATACACAACTTAGAACTCCTTTCACCGCAGACTCGGAAACACATCTTTTTGTGAAAGTCTTACTTCAGGTAACTTGGAAATGTAAGGTTTTCATCGAGAACATGAAGTCAATCATGATTTTCCACTCTGCAGCCAATAGAAATGTACTTTTGTACAATCCCATCTGAATTTCCCAGAAAAATGCTCTTCTTATCTGGTTTGTTGAAAGTTCTCAACACATTAGGAGAAAGAGCGTGTTTGAGCAAGAGTGATGCAGTGTGCGTTTTCCTGGATTTCAAGTGATTTGGGAAACATACTCCTTATTTTTCCACATTGTGTAAGAAACAACATGAGGCTTGCAAGAGATTGAAACAATGCATCCCAAAACGTATTCCAGCAGTGAAAACACACGTTTCTACAAAGACTTTGAAGGAGCAAGCAAAAGCCTAGTGGCTGAGTGTTCTTTCAGAGAGAAACACACGCACTGCTTCCTTCTGGAGTGAGTTTTCAGCTTGGAATTCATATGCATTTTGTACTGTGCAGAATGTAGCTACCTGCTCGGGAGTTGTGTCATAGATGCACCTTTCCTGCAGGAGTTCATTGCAACATTCATTGTTTGGCTAAGTTCTTTAGGGTTGGTTTTGGAAGGTCTTTCATCTTTGGCCAAATCCCGCTTCGTACGAAATTTTTTCACAGCTCTGTTTCCAAGTGTCCACAAAGAGACTCTACTTGAAACTGTCCACATGCACATCTTCCATACTGGTGTGTTCGTTTCAGTACCTGGATTTTGGTTTCCTCTTCTTTCTTTGAAATGACAAGCCTTCTTTCTGCACGCTACACACACCTTGTAGCAGTTTCAGTTTTTAGCATGTTGGTGCTCTCAAAACGCTGTGTAACCTATGTAGAGTGTGTCACTCTACAGCACTGAATACACATCTTAGAGCTCCTTTCACCACAGACACGGAAACACATCTTTTTGTGAAAGTCCTACGTCAGGTCACTTGGAAATGTAAGGTTTTCATCGAGAACATGAAGTCAATCATGGTTTTGCACTCTGCAGCCAATAGAAATGTACTTTTCTTCAAACCCGTCTGAATTTCACTGCAAAATGCCCTTCTTTTCTGGTATCTTGAATGTTCTCAACACATTAGGAGAAAGAGCGTGTTTGTGCAAGAGTGATGCAGTGTGCGTTTTCCTGGATTTCAAGTGATTTGGGAAACATACTCCTTATTTTTCCACATTGTGTAAGAAACCACATGAGGCTTGCAAGAGATTGAAACAATGCATCCCAAAACGTATTCCAGCAGTGAAAACACACGTTTCTACAAAGACTTTGATGGAGCAAGCAAAAGCCTAGTGGCTGAGTGTTCTTTCAGAGAGAAACACACGCACTGCTTCCTTCTGGAGTGAGTTTTCAGCTTGGAATTCATATGCATTTTGTACTGTGCAGAATGTAGCTACCTGCTCGGGAGTTGTGTCATAGATGCACCTTTCCTGCAGGAGTTCATTGCAAAATCATTGTTTGGCTAAGTTCTTTAGGGTTGGTTTTGGAAGGTCTTTCATCTTTGGCCAAATCCCTCTTCGTACGAAATTATTTCACAACGCTGTTTCCAAGTGTCCACAAAGAGCTTCTACTTGAAAGTGTCCACATGCACATCCACCATACTGGTGTGTTCTTTCAGTACCTGGATTTTGGTTTCCTCTTCTTTCTTTGAAATGACAAGCCTTCTTTCTGCACGCTAGACACACCTTGTAGCAGTTTCAGTTTTTAGCATGTTGGTGCTCTCAAAACGCTGTGTAACCTATGTAGAGTGTGTCACTCTACAGCACGAATACACATCTTAGGACTCCTTTCACCACAGACACGCAAACACATCTTTTTGTGAAAATCCCACTTCAGGTCACTTGGAACTGTAAGGTTTTCATCGAGACCATGAAGTCAATCATGGTTTTGCACTCTGCAGCCAATAGAAATGTACTTTTCTACAAACCCGTCTGAATTTCACTGCAAAATGCCCTTCTTTTCTGATATCTTGAATGTTCTCAACACATTAGGAGAAAGAGCGTGTTCGTGCAAGAGTGATGCAGTGTGCGTTTTCCTGGATTTCAAGAGATTTGGGAAACATACTCCTTATTTTTCCACATTGTGTTAGAAACAACATGAGGCTTGCAAGAGATTGAAACAATGCAACCAAAACGTATTCCAGCAGTGAAAACACACGTTTCTACAAAGACTTTGAAGGAGCAAGCAAAAGCCTAGTGGCTGAGTGTTCTTTCAGAGAGAAACACACGCATGGCTTCCTTCTGGAGTGAGTTTTCTGCCTGGAATTCATATGCATTTTGTACTGTGCAGAATGTAGCTACCTGCTCGGGAGTTGTGTCATAGATGCACCTTTCCTGCAGGAGCTTATTGCAACATTCATTGTTTGGCTAAGTTCTTTAGGGTTGGTTTTGGAAGGTCTTTCAACTTTGGCCAAATCCCGCTTGATACGAAATTTTTTCACAGCGCTGTTTCCAAGAGTCCACAAAGAGCCTCTGCTTGAAACTGTCCACATGCACTTCTCCCAAACTGGTGTGCTCGTTTCACTACCTGGATTTTGGTTTCCTCTTCTTTCTTTGAAATGACAAGCCTTCTTTCTGCACGCTACACACACCTTGTAGCAGTTTCAGTTTTTAGCATGTTGGTGCTCTCAAAACGCTGTGTAACCTATGTAAAGTGTGTCACCTTCCAGCACTGAATAGACAACTTAGAACTCTTTTCACCGCAGACACGGAAACACATCTTTTTGTGAAAGTCCTACTTCAGGTCACTTGGAAATGTAAGGTTTTCCTCGAGACCATGAAGTCAATCATGGTTTTGCACTCTGCAGCCAATAGAAATGTACTTTTCTTCAAACCCGTCTGAATTTCACTGCAAAATGCCATTCTTTTCTGGTATCTTGAATGTTCTCAACACATTAGGAGAAAGAGCGTGTTTGTGCAAGAGTGATGCAGTGTGCGTTTTCCTGGATTTCAAGTGATTTGGGAAACATACTCCTTATTTTTCCACATTGTGTAAGAAACAACATGAGGCTTGCAAGAGATTGAAACAATGCATCCCAAAACGTATTCCAGCAGTGAAAACACACGTTTCTACAAAGACTTTGAAGGAGCAAGCAAAAGCCTAGTGGCTGAGTGCTCTGTCAGAGAGGAACACACGCATTGCTTCCTTCTGGAGTGAGTTTTCATCCTGGAATTCATATGCATTCTGTACTGTGTAGAATGTAGCTACCTGCTCGGGAGTTGTGTCATAGATGCACCTTTCCTGCAGGAGCTTATTACAACATTCATTGTTCGGCTAAGTTCTTTAGGGTTGGTTTTGGAAGGTCTTTCAACTTTGGCCAAATCCCGCCTCATACGAAATTTTTTCACAGCGCTGTTTCCAAGTGTCCACAAAGAGCCTCTGCTTGAAACTGTCCACATGCACATCTCCCATACTGGTGTGTTCGTTTCACTACCTGGATTTTGGTTTCCTCTTCTTTCTTTGAAATGACAAGCCTTCCTTCTGGACGCTACACACCCCTTGTAGCAGTTTCAGTTTTTAGCATGTTGGTGCTCTCAAAACGCGGTGTAACCTATGTAGAGTGTGTCACTCTCCAGCACTGAATACACATCTTAGAGCTCCTTTCACCACAGACACGCAAACACATCTTTTTGTGAAAATCCCACTTCAGGTCACTTGGAAATGTAAGGATTTCATCGAGACCATGAAGTCAATCATGGTTTTGCACTCTGCAGCCAATAGAAATGTACTTTTCTACAAACCCGTCTGAATTTCACTGCAAAATGCCCTTCTTTTCTGGTATCTTGAATGTTCTCAACACATTAGGAGAAAGAGCGTGTTTTTGCAAGAGTGATGCAGTGTGCGTTTTCCTGGATTTCAAGTGATTTGGGAAACATACTCCTCATTTTTCCACATTGTGTAAAAACAACATGAGGCTTGCAAGAGATTGAAACAATGCATCCCAAAACGTATTCCAGCAGTGAAAACACACGTTTCTACAAAGACTTTGAAGGAGCAAGCAAAAGCCTAGTGGCTGAGTGTTCTTTCAGAGAGAAACACACGCACTGCTTCCTTTTGGAGTGAGTTTTCAGCTTGGAATTCATATGCATTTTGTACTGTGCAGAATGTAGCTATCTGCTCGGGAGTTTTGTCATAGATGCACCTTTCCTGCAGGAGCTTATTGCAACATTCATTGTTTGGCTAAGTTCTTTAGGGTTGGTTTTGGAAGGTCTTTCCACTTTGGCCATATCCACCTTCATACGAAATGTTTTCACAGCGCTGTTTCCAAGCGTCCACAAAGAGCCTCTGCTTGAAACTGTCCACATGCACATCTCCCATACTGGTGTGTTCGTTTCACTACCTGGATTTTGGTGTCCTCTTCTTTCTTTGAAATGACAAGCCTTCTTTCTGCACGCTACACACACCTTGTAGCAGTTTCAGTTTTTAGCATGTTGGTGCTCGCAAAACGCTGTGTAACCTATATAGAGTGTGTCACTCTCCAGCACTGAATACACAACTTAGAGCTCCTTTCACCACAGACACGCAAACACATCTTTTTGTGAAAGTCCTACTTCAGGTCACTTGGAAATGTAAGGTTTTCATCGAGAACATGAAGTCAATCATGATTTTGCTCTCTGCAGCCAATAGAAATGTACTTTTCTACAAACCCGTCTGAATTTCACTGCAAAATGCCCTTTCCTTTCTGGTATGTTGAATGTTCTCAACACATTAGGAGAAAGAGCGTGTTTGTGCAAGAGTGATGCAGTGTGCGTTTTCCTGGATTTCAAGTGATTTGGGAAACATACTCCTTATTTTTCCACATTGTGTAAGAAACAACAAGAGGCTTGCATGAGATTGAAACAATGCATCCAAAACATATTCACGCAGTGAAAACAGACGTTTCTACAATGACTTTGAAGGAGCAAGCAAAAGCCTACTGGCTGAGTGTTCTTTCAGAGAGAAACACATGAAATTCTTCCTTCTGGAGTGAGTTTTCAGCCTGGAATTCATATGCATTTTGTACTGTGCAGAAAGTAGCTACCTGCTCAGGAGTTGTGTCATAGATTCACCTTTCTTGCAGGAGTTTATTGCAACATTCATTGTTTGGCTAAGTTCTTTAGGGTTGGTTTTGGAAGGTCTTTCAACTTTGGCCAAATCCCGCTTCGTACGAAATTTTTTCACAGCGCTGTTTCCAAGTGTCCACAAAGAGCCTCTGCTTGAAACTGTCCACATGCACTTCTCCCAAACGGTGTGCTCGTTTCACTACCTGGATTTTGGTTTCCTCTTCTTTCTTTGAAATGACAAGCCTTCTTTCTGCACGCTACACACACCTTGTAGCAGCTTCAGTTTTTAGCATGTTGGTGCTCTCAAAACGCTGTGTAACCTACGTAGAGTGTGTCAATTTCCAGCACTGAATACACAACTTAGAGCTCCTTTCACCACAGACACGCAAACACATATTTTTGTGACAGTCGTACTTCAAGTCACTTGGAAATGTTAGGGATTCATCGAGAACATGAAGTGAATCATGCTTTTGCACTCTGCAACCAAAAGAAATGAGCTGTTGTGCATGCCCGTCTGAATTTCACTGCAAAATGCCCTACTTTTCAGGTATCTTGAATGTTCTCAACACATTAGGAGAAAGAGCGTGTTTGTGCAAGAGTGATGCAGTGTGCGTTTTCCTGGATTTCAAGTGATTTGGGAAAAATACTCCTTATTTTTCCACATTGTGTAAGAAACAACATGAGGCTTGCATGAGATTGAAACAATGCATCCAAAACATATTCACGCAGTGAAACAGACGTTTCTACAACGACTTTGAAGGAGCAAGCAAAAGCCTACTGGCTGAGTGTTCTTTCAGAGAGAAACACATGCATTTCTTCCTTCTGGACTGAGTTTTCAGCCTGGAATTCATATGCATTTCGTACTGTGCAGAATGTAGCTATCTGCTCGGGAGTTTTGTCATAGATGCACCTTTCCTGCAGGAGCTTATTGCAACATTCATTGTTTGGCTAAGTTCTTTAGGGTTGGTTTTGGAAGGTCTTTCAACTTTGGCCATATCCACCTTCGTACGAAATTTTTTCACAGCGCTGTTTCCAAGTGTCCACAAAGAGCCTCTGCTTGAAACTGTCCACATGCACATCTCCCATACTGGTGTGTTCTTTTCATTACCTGGATTTTGGTTTCCTCTTCTTTCTTTGAAATGACAAGCCTTCTTTCTGCACGCTACACACACGTTGTAGCAGTTTCAGTTTTTAGCATGTTGGTGCTCGCAAAACGCTGTGTAACCTATATAGAGTGTGTCACTCTCCAGCACTGAATACACAACTTAGAGCTCCTTTCACCACAGACACGCAAACACATCTTTTTGTGAAAGTCCTACTTCAGGTCACTTGGAAATGTAAGGTTTTCATCGAGAACATGAAGTCAATCATGGTTTTGCACTCTGCAGCCAACAGAAATGTACTTTTCTACAAACCCGTCTGAATTTCACTGAAAAATGCCCCTCTTTTCTGGTATCTTGAATGTTCTAAACACATTAGGAGAAAGAGCGTGTTTGTGCAAGAGTGATGCAGTGTGCGTTTTTCTGGATTTCAAATTATTTGGGAAACATACTCCTTATTTTTCCACATTGTGTAAGAAACAACATGAGGCTTGCAAGAGATTGAAACAATGCATCCCAAAACGTATTCCAGCAGTGAAAACACATGTTTCTACAAAGATTTTGAAGGAGCAAGCAAAAGCCTAGTGGCTGAGTGTTCTTTCAGAGAGAAACACACGCATTGCTTCCTTCTGGACTGAGTTTTCAGCCTGGAATTCATATGCATTTTGTACTGTGTAGAATGTAGCTACCTGCTCGGGAGTTTTGTCATAGATGCACCTTTCTTGCAGGAGCTTATTGCAACATTCATTGTTTGGCTAAGTTCTTTAGGGTTGGTTTTGGAAGGTCTTTCAACTTTGGCCAAATCCCCCTTCGTACGAAATTTTTTCACAGCGCTGTTTCCAAGCGTCCACAAAGAGCCTCTGCTTGAAACTGTCCACATGCACATCTCCCATACTGGTGTGTTCGTTTCACTACCTGGATTTTGGTTTCCTCTTCTTTCTTTGAAATGACAAGCCTTCTTTCTGCACGCTACACACACCTTGTAGCAGCTTCAGTTTTTAGCATGTTGGTGCTCTCAAAACGCTCTGTAACCTACGTAGAGTGTGTCAGTCTCCAGCACTGAATGCACAACTTAGAGCTCCTTTCACCACTTAAAGGCAAACACATCTTTTTGTGAAAGTCCTACTTCAGGTCACTTGGAAATGTTAGGGATTCATCGAGAACATGAAGTGAATCATGCTTATGCACTCTGCAACCAAAAGAAATGAGCTGTTGTGCATGCCCGTCTGAATTTCACTGCAAAATGCCCTTCTTTTCAGGTGTCTTGAATGTTCTCAACACATTAGGAGAAAGAGCGTGTGTGTGCAAGAGTGATGCAGTGTGCGTTTACTGGATTTCAAGTGATTTGGGAAACATACTCCTTATTTTTCCACATTGTGTAAGAAACAACATGAGGCTCGCAAGAGATTGAAACAATGCATCCAAAACATATTCACGCAGTGAAAACAGACGTTTCTACAACGACTTTGAAGGAGGAAGCAAAAGCCTACTAGCTGAGTGTTCTTTCAGAGAGAAACACACGCATTGCTTCCTTCTGGAGTGAGTTTTCAGCCTGGAATTCACATACATTCTGTACTGTGCAGAATGTAGCTACCTGCTCGGGAGTTGTGTCATAGATGCACCTTTCCTGCAGGAGTTTATTGCAACATTCATTGTTTGGCTAAGTTCTTTAGGGTTGGTTTTGGAAGGTCTTTCAACTTTGGCCAAATCCCGCTTCGTACGAAATTTTTTCACACAGCTGTTTCCAAGTGTCCACAAAGAGCCTCTGCTTGAAACTGTCCACATGAACATCTCTCATACTGGTGTGTTCGTTTCACTACCTGGATTTTGGTTTCCTCTTCTTTCTTTGAAATGACAAGCCTTCTTTCGGCACGCTACACACACCTTGTAGCAGTTTCAGTTTTTAGCATGTTGGTGCTCGCAAAACGCTGTGTAACCTATGTAGAGTGTGTCACTCTCCAGCAGTGAATACACAACTTAGAGCTCCTTTCACCACAGACACGCAAACACATCTTTTTGTGAACGTCCTACTTCAGGTCACCTGGAAATGTGAGGTTTTCATCGAGACCATGAAGTCAATCATGGTTTTGCACTCTGTAGCCAATAGAAATGTACTTTTCTACAAACCCATCAGAATTTCACTGCAAAATGCCCTTCTTTTCTGGTATCTTGAATGTTCTCAACACATTAGGAGAAAGAGCGTGTTTGTGCAAGAGTGATGCAGTGTGCGTTTTCCTGGATTTCAAGTGATTTGGGAAACATACTCCTTATTTTTCCACATTGTGTAAGAAACAACATGAGGCTTGCATGAGATTGAAACAATGCATCCAAAACATATTCACGCCGTGAAAACAGACGTTTCTACAACGACTTTGAAGGAGCAAGCAAAAGCCTACTGGCTGAGTGTTCTTTCAGAGAGAAACACATGCATTTCTTCCTTCTGGAGTGAGTTTTCAGCCTGGAATTCATATGCATTTTGTACTGTGCAGAAAGTAGCTACCTGCTCGAGAGTTGTGTCATAGAAGCACCTTTCCTGCAGGAGCTTATTGCAACATTCATTGTTTGGCTAAGTTCCTTAGCATTGGTTTTGGAAGGTCTTTTATCTTTGGCCAAATCCCGCTTCGTATGAAGTTTTTTCACAGCGCTGTTTCCAATTGTCCACAAAGAGCTGCTGCTTGAATGTGTACACATGCACATTTACCATACTGTTGTGCTCATTCACTACCTGGATTTTGATTTTCTCTTCTCTCTTTGAAATGCCAAGCCTTCTTTCCAGGGTCGTCCCATCTTTGGGGAAATTGATAAGAGAACTCCATTTTTGAAAGGTGCTCTTCTTTGGGATGTGTTCTAAGGCAAATTTCTCCTCTTAAGATGCCTCTTTCTGCATGCTACAAACACTTTGTAGCAGTTTCAGTTTTAAGCATATTGGTGATCTCAAAACGCTGTGTAACCTATGTAGAGTGTGTCACTCTCCAGCACTGAATACACAACTTAGAGCTCCTTTCGCGCACAGACACGCAATCATATCTTTTTGTGAAAGTCCTACTTGAGGTCCCTTGGAAATGTAAGCGTTTCATCGAGAACATGAAGTCCATCATGCTTTTGCAGTCTGTAACCGATAGAAATAACTTTTTGTACATGCCCGTCTGAATTTCAGTGCAAGATGCCCTTCTTTTCTGCTTGTTTGAATGTTCTCAACACATTTGTTGAAAGAGCGTGTTTGAGCCAGAGTCTTGCAGTGTGCGTTTTCCTGTATTTCAACTGATTTGGGAAACATAATCCGTGTTTCTCCACATTTTCCAGAAAAAACATAGATGGCTGCACATGAGGCTTGCAAGAGATTGAAACAATGCATCCCAAAACGTATTCCACCAGGAAAAAACACGTTTCTAAAAAGAGTTTGAAGGAGCAAGCAAAAGCCTAGTGGCTGAGTGTTCTTTCAGAGAAAAATACATGCATTTCATCCTTCAGGAGTGAGTTTTCAGCCTGGAATTCAAATCCATTTTGTAGTCTGCAGAATGTAGCTACCTGCTCGTGGGTTGTGTCATAGAATCACCTTTCCTGTAGGAGCTTATTGCTACATTCATTGTTTGGCTAAGTTCGTCAGCATTGGTTTTGGAAGTTCTTTCAACTCTGGCCAAATCCCGCTTCTTAGGAAATTTTTTTACAGCGCTGTTTCCAAGTGTCCACAAAGAGCTACTGCTTGAAACTGTACAAATGCACATAACCCATAATGGTGTGGTCATTTCACAGCCTGAATTTTGATTTCCTCTTCTTTCTTTGAATTGACAAGCCTTTCTGCGTGCTACAAACACCTTGTGGCAGTTTCAGTTTTAAGCATGTTAGTGCTCTCAAAACGCTGTGTAGCTTAAGTAGAGTGTGTCACTCTCCAGCACTAAATACACAACTTAGAGCTCCTTTCGCGCACAGACACGCAAACACATCTTTTTGTGAAAGTCCTACATCAGGTCACTAGGAAATGTTAGGGTTTCATCGAGAACATGAAGTCAATCATGCTTTTGCACTCTGCAACCAATAGAAATGACCTTTTGTACATGCCCATCTGAATTTCAGTGCAAAATGCCCTTCTTTTCTGCTTGTTTGAATGTTCTCAACACATTAGGTGAAAGAGCGTGTTTGAGCAAGAGTGATGCAGTGTGCGTTTTCCTAGATTTCAATTGATTTGGGAAACATAATCCGCCTTTTTCCACTATATCAAGAAACAACATAGATGGCTGCACATGAGGCTTGCAAGAGATTGAAACAATGCATCCCAAAACATATTCCAGGGGTAAAACACACATTTCTACAAAGTCTTTGAAGGAGCAAGCAAAAGCCTATTGGCTGAGAGTTCTTTCAGAGAGAAACACATGCATTTCATTCTTCAGGAGTGAGTTTTCTGCCTGGAATTCATATGCATTTTGTACTGTGCAGAATGTAGCTACCTGCTAGGGGGTTGTGTCATAGAAGCACCTTTCCAGCAGGAGGTTATTGCAACATTCATTGTTTGGCTAAGTTCCTTAGCATTAGTTTTGGAAGGTCTTTCATCTTTGGCCAAATCCCGGTTCATACGAAATTTTTTCACAGCGCTCCTTCGAAGTGTCCACAAAGAGCTGCTGCTTGAAACTGTACACATGCACATTTCCCATACTGGTGCGCTCGTTTCACACCCTGGATATTGGTTTTCTTTTCTCTCTTTGAAATGCCAAGCCTTCTTTCCAGGGTCGTCCTATCTTTGGGGAAATTGAGAAGAGAAGTCAATTTTTGAAAAGTGCTCTTCTCTGGGATGTGTTATAAGGCAAAATTCTCCTCGAAAGCTGCCTCTTTCTGCATGCTACACACACTTTGTTGCAGTTTCAGTTTTAAGCATGTTGGTGCTCTCAAAACACTTTGTAATCTATGTAGAGTGTGTCTCTCTCCACCACTGAATACACACCTTAGAGCTCCTTTCTCGCACAGACACTCAAACACATCTTTTGTGAAAGTCCTACTTCAGGTCTCTTTGAAATGTAAGGGTTTCATCGAGAACATGAGTCCATCAAGCTTTTGCACTCTGCAACTGATAGAAATCTCTTTTTGTACATGGCCGTCTGAATGTCAGTGCAAAATGCCCTTCTTTTCTGCTTGTTTGAATGTCCTCAACACATTAGGTGAAGGAGCATTTATGAGAAAGAGTGATGCAGTGTGCGTTTTTCTGGATTTCAATTGATTGGGAAACATAATCCGCCTTTTTCCACTATATCAAGAAACAACATAGATGGCTGCACATGAGGCTTGCAAGAGATTGAAACAATGCATCCCAAAACGTATTCCAGCAGTGAAAACACATGTTTCTACAACGACTTTGAAGGAGCAAGCAAAAGCCTACTGGCTGAGTGTTCTTTCAGAGAGAAACACATGCATTTCTTCCTTCTGGAGTGAATTTTCAGCCTGGAATTCATATGCATTTTGTACTGTGCAGAATGTAGCTACCTGCTCAGGAGTTGTGTCATAGATGCACCTTTCCTGCAGGAGTTTATGGCAACATTCATTGTTTGCCTAAGTTCTTTAGGGTTGGTTTTGGAAGGTCTTTCAACTTTGGCCAAATCGCGCTTCGTACGAAATTTTTTCACAGCGCTGTTTCCAAGTGTCCACAAAGAGCCTCTGCTTGAAACTGTCCACATCCACATCTCCCATAGTGGTGTGTTCGTTTCACTACCTGGATTTTGGTTTCCTCTCCTTTCTTTGAAATGACAAGCCTTCTTTCTGCACGCTAAACACACCTTGTAGCAGTTTCAGTTTTTAGCATGTTGGTGCTCTCAAAACGCTGTGTAACCTATGTAGAGTGTGTCACTCTCCAGCACTGAATACACAACTTAGAGCTCCTTTCACCACAGACACGCAAACATATCTTTTTGTGAAAGTCCTACTTCATGTCACTTGGAAATGTAAGGTTTTCATCGAGAACATGATGTCAATCGTGGTTTTGCAATCTGCAGCCAATAGAAATGTACTTCTCTACGAACCCGTCTGAATTTCACTGCAAAATGCAACTCTTTCTGGTATCTTGAATGTTCTCAACACATTAGGAGAAAGAGCGTGTTTGTGCAAGAGTGATGCAGTGTGCGTTTTCCTGGATTTCAAGTGATTTGGGAAACATACTCCTTATTTTTCCACATTGTGTAAGAAACAACATGAGGCTTGCAAGAGATTGAAACAATGCATCCCAAAACATATTCCAGGGGTAAAACACACATTTCTACAAAGTCTTTGAAGGAGCAAGCAAAAGCCTATTGGCTGAGAGTTCTTTCAGAGAGAAACACATGCATTTCATCCTTCAGGAGTGAGTTTTCTGCCTGGAATTCATATGCATTTTGTACTGTGCAGAATGTAGCTACCTGCTAGGGGGTTGTGTCATAGAAGCACCTTTCCAGCAGGAGGTTATTGCAACATTCATTGTTTGGCTAAGTTCCTTAGCATTAGTTTTGGAAGGTCTTTCATCTTTGGCCAAATCCCGGTTCATACGAAATTTTTTCACAGCGCTCCTTCGAAGTGTCCACAAAGAGCTGCTGCTTGAAACTGTACACATGCACATTTCCCATACTGGTGCGCTCGTTTCACACCCTGGATATTGGTTTTCTTTTCTCTCTTTGAAATGCCAAGCCTTCTTTCCAGGGTCGTCCTATCTTTGGGGAAATTGAGAAGAGAAGTCAATTTTTGAAAAGTGCTCTTCTCTGGGATGTGTTATAAGGCAAAATTCTCCTCGAAAGCTGCCTCTTTCTGCATGCTACACACACTTTGTTGCAGTTTCAGTTTTAAGCATGTTGGTGCTCTCAAAACACTGTGTAATCTATGTAGAGTGTGTCACTCTCCACCACTGAATACACACCTTAGAGCTCCTTTCTCGCACAGACACTCAAACACATCTTTTGTGAAAGTCCTACTTCAGGTCTCTTTGAAATGTAAGGGTTTCATCGAGAACATGAGTCCATCAAGCTTTTGCACTCTGCAACTGATAGAAATCTCTTTTTGTACATGGCCGTCTGAATGTCAGTGCAAAATGCCCTTCTTTTCTGCTTGTTTGAATGTCCTCAACACATTAGGTGAAGGAGCATTTATGAGAAAGAGTGATGCAGTGTGCGTTTTCCTGGATTTCAATTGATTGGGAAACATAATCCGCCTTTTTCCTCTATATCAAGAAACAACATAGATGGCTGCACATGAGGCTTGCAAGAGATTGAAACAATGCATCCCAAAACGTATTCCAGCAGTGAAAACACACGTTTCTACAAAGACTTTGGAGGAGCAAGCAAAAGCTTAGTGGCTCAGTGTTCTTTCAGAGAGAAACACATGCATTTCTTCCTTCTGGAGTGAGTTTTCAACCTGGAATTCATATGCATTTTGTACTGTGCAGAATGTAGCTACCTGCTCAGGAGTTGTGTCATAGATGCACCTTTCCTGCAGGAGTTTATGGCAACATTCATTGTTTGGCTAATTTCTTTAGGGTTGGTCTTGGAAGGTCTTTCAACTATGGCCAAATCCCGCTTCGTACAAAATTTTTTCACAGCGCTGTTTCCAAGTGTCCACAAAGAGCCTCTGCTTGAAACTGTCCACATGCACATCTCCCATACTGGTGTGTTGGTTTCACTACCTGGATATTCGTTTCGTCTTCTTTCTTTGAAATGACATGCCTTCTTTCTGCACGCTACACACACCTTGTAGCAGTTTCAGTTTTTAGCATGTTGGTGCTCTCAAAACGCTGTGTAACCTATGTAGAGTGTGTCACTCTCCAGCACTGAATACACAACTTAGAGCTCCTTTCACCACAGACACGCAAACACATCTTTTTGTGAAAGTCCTACTTCAGGTCATTTGGAAATGTAAGGTTTTCATCGAGAACATGAAGTCAATCATGGTTTTGCACTCTGCAGCCAATAGAAATGTACTTTTCTACAAACCCGTCTGAATTTCACTGCAAAATGCCCTTTCCTTTCTGGTATCTTGAATGTTCTCAACACATTAGGAGAAAGAGCGTGTTTGTGCAAGAGTCATGCGGTGTGCGTTTTCCTGATTTCAAGTGATTTGGGAAACATACTCCTCATTTTTCCACATTGTGTAAAAAAAAACACGAGGCTTGCAAGAGATTGAAACAATGCATCCCAAAACGTATTCCAGCAGTGAAAACACATCTTTCTACAAAGACTTTGAAGGAGCAAGGAAAAGCCTACTGGCTGAGTGTTCTTTCAGAGAGAAACACATGCATTTCTTCCTTCTGGAGTGAGTTTTCAGCCTGGAAATCATATGCATTTAGTACTGTGCAGAATGTAGCTGCCTGCTCGTGAGTTGTGTCATAGATGCACCTTTCCTGCAGGAGTTTATTGCAACATTCATTGTTTGGCTAAGTTCTTTAGGGTTGGTTTTGCAAGGTCTTTCAGCTTTGGCCAAATCCCGCGTCGTACGAAATTTTTTCACAGCGCTGTTTCCAAGTGTCCACAAAGAGCCTCTGCTTGAAACTGTCCACATGCACATCTCCCATACTGGTGTGTTGGTTTCAATACCTGGATTTTGGTTTCCTCTTCTTTCTTTGAAATGACAAGCCTTCTTTCTGCACGCTACACGCACCTTGTAGCAGTTTCAGTTTTTAGCATGTTGGTGCTCTCAAAACGCTGTGTAATGTATGTAGAGTGTGTCACTCTCCACCACTGAATACACACCTTAGAGCTCCTTTCTCGCACAGACACTCAAACACATCTTTTGTGAAAGTCCTACTTCAGGTCCCTTGGAAATGTCAGGGTTTCATCGAGAACATGAGTCCATCAAGCTTTTGCACTCTGCAACTGATAGAAATCTCTTTTTGTACATGGCCGTCTGAATGTCAGTGCAAAATGCCCTTCTTTTCTGCTTGTTTGAATGTCCTCAACACATTAGGTGAAGGAGCATTTATGAGAAAGAGTGATGCAGTGTGCGTTTTCCTGGATTTCAATTGATTGGGAAACATAATCCGCGTTTTTCCACATTTTCCACGAAACAACATACATGGCTGCACATGAGGCTTGCAAGAGATTGAAACAATGCATCCCAAAACGTATTCCAGCAGTGAAAACACACGTTTCTACAAAGACTTTGGAGGAGCAAGCAAAAGCTTAGTGGCTCAGTGTTCTTTCAGAGAGAAACACATGCATTTCTTCCTTCTGGAGTGAGTTTTCAACCTGGAATTCATATGCATTTTGTACTGTGCAGAATGTAGCTACCTGCTCAGGAGTTGTGTCATAGATGCACCTTTCCTGCAGGAGTTTATGGCAACATTCATTGTTTGGCTAATTTCTTTAGGGTTGGTCTTGGAAGGTCTTTCAACTATGGCCAAATCCCGCTTCGTACAAAATTTTTTCACAGCGCTGTTTCCAAGTGTCCACAAAGAGCCTCTGCTTGAAACTGTCCACATGCACATCTCCCATACTGGTGTGTTGGTTTCACTACCTGGATATTCGTTTCGTCTTCTTTCTTTGAAATGACATGCCTTCTTTCTGCACGCTACACACACCTTGTAGCAGTTTCAGTTTTTAGCATGTTGGTGCTCTCAAAACGCTGTGTAACCTATGTAGAGTGTGTCACTCTCCAGCACTGAATACACAACTTAGAGCTCCTTTCACCACAGACACGCAAACACATCTTTTTGTGAAAGTCCTACTTCAGGTCATTTGGAAATGTAAGGTTTTCATCGAGAACATGAAGTCAATCATGGTTTTGCACTCTGCAGCCAATAGAAATGTACTTTTCTACAAACCCGTCTGAATTTCACTGCAAAATGCCCTTTCCTTTCTGGTATCTTGAATGTTCTCAACACATTAGGAGAAAGAGCGTGTTTGTGCAAGAGTCATGCGGTGTGCGTTTTCCTGATTTCAAGTGATTTGGGAAACATACTCCTCATTTTTCCACATTGTGTAAAAAAAAACACGAGGCTTGCAAGAGATTGAAACAATGCATCCCAAAACGTATTCCAGCAGTGAAAACACATCTTTCTACAAAGACTTTGAAGGAGCAAGGAAAAGCCTACTGGCTGAGTGTTCTTTCAGAGAGAAACACATGCATTTCTTCCTTCTGGAGTGAGTTTTCAGCCTGGAAATCATATGCATTTAGTACTGTGCAGAATGTAGCTGCCTGCTCGTGAGTTGTGTCATAGATGCACCTTTCCTGCAGGAGTTTATTGCAACATTCATTGTTTGGCTAAGTTCTTTAGGGTTGGTTTTGCAAGGTCTTTCAGCTTTGGCCAAATCCCGCGTCGTACGAAATTTTTTCACAGCGCTGTTTCCAAGTGTCCACAAAGAGCCTCTGCTTGAAACTGTCCACATGCACATCTCCCATACTGGTGTGTTGGTTTCAATACCTGGATTTTGGTTTCCTCTTCTTTCTTTGAAATGACAAGCCTTCTTTCTGCACGCTACACGCACCTTGTAGCAGTTTCAGTTTTTAGCATGTTGGTGCTCTCAAAACGCTGTGTAATGTATGTAGAGTGTGTCACTCTCCACCACTGAATACACACCTTAGAGCTCCTTTCTCGCACAGACACTCAAACACATCTTTTGTGAAAGTCCTACTTCAGGTCCCTTGGAAATGTCAGGGTTTCATCGAGAACATGAGTCCATCAAGCTTTTGCACTCTGCAACTGATAGAAATCTCTTTTTGTACATGGCCGTCTGAATGTCAGTGCAAAATGCCCTTCTTTTCTGCTTGTTTGAATGTCCTCAACACATTAGGTGAAGGAGCATTTATGAGAAAGAGTGATGCAGTGTGCGTTTTCCTGGATTTCAATTGATTGGGAAACATAATCCGCGTTTTTCCACATTTTCCACGAAACAACATACATGGCTGCACATGAGGCTTGCAAGAGATTGAAACAATGCATCCCAAAACGTATTCCAGCAGTGAAAACACACGTTTCTACAAAGACTTTGGAGGAGCAAGCAAAAGCTTAGTGGCTCAGTGTTCTTTCAGAGAGAAACACATGCATTTCTTCCTTCTGGAGTGAGTTTTCAACCTGGAATTCATATGCATTTTGTACTGTGCAGAATGTAGCTACCTGCTCAGGAGTTGTGTCATAGATGCACCTTTCCTGCAGGAGTTTATGGCAACATTCATTGTTTGGCTAATTTCTTTAGGGTTGGTCTTGGAAGGTCTTTCAACTATGGCCAAATCCCGCTTCGTACAAAATTTTTTCACAGCGCTGTTTCCAAGTGTCCACAAAGAGCCTCTGCTTGAAACTGTCCACATGCACATCTCCCATACTGGTGTGTTGGTTTCACTACCTGGATATTCGTTTCGTCTTCTTTCTTTGAAATGACATGCCTTCTTTCTGCACGCTACACACACCTTGTAGCAGTTTCAGTTTTTAGCATGTTGGTGCTCTCAAAACGCTGTGTAACCTATGTAGAGTGTGTCACTCTCCAGCACTGAATACACAACTTAGAGCTCCTTTCACCACAGACACGCAAACACATCTTTTTGTGAAAGTCCTACTTCAGGTCATTTGGAAATGTAAGGTTTTCATCGAGAACATGAAGTCAATCATGGTTTTGCACTCTGCAGCCAATAGAAATGTACTTTTCTACAAACCCGTCTGAATTTCACTGCAAAATGCCCTTTCCTTTCTGGTATCTTGAATGTTCTCAACACATTAGGAGAAAGAGCGTGTTTGTGCAAGAGTCATGCGGTGTGCGTTTTCCTGATTTCAAGTGATTTGGGAAACATACTCCTCATTTTTCCACATTGTGTAAAAAAAAACACGAGTCTTGCAAGAGATTGAAACAATGCATCCCAAAACGTATTCCAGCAGTGAAAACACATCTTTCTACAAAGACTTTGAAGGAGCAAGGAAAAGCCTACTGGCTGAGTGTTCTTTCAGAGAGAAACACATGCATTTCTTCCTTCTGGAGTGAGTTTTCAGCCTGGAAATCATATGCATTTAGTACTGTGCAGAATGTAGCTGCCTGCTCGTGAGTTGTGTCATAGATGCACCTTTCCTGCAGGAGTTTATTGCAACATTCATTGTTTGGCTAAGTTCTTTAGGGTTGGTTTTGCAAGGTCTTTCAGCTTTGGCCAAATCCCGCGTCGTACGAAATTTTTTCACAGCGCTGTTTCCAAGTGTCCACAAAGAGCCTCTGCTTGAAACTGTCCACATGCACATCTCCCATACTGGTGTGTTGGTTTCAATACCTGGATTTTGGTTTCCTCTTCTTTCTTTGAAATGACAAGCCTTCTTTCTGCACGCTACACGCACCTTGTAGCAGTTTCAGTTTTTAGCATGTTGGTGCTCTCAAAACGCTGTGTAATGTATGTAGAGTGTGTCACTCTCCACCACTGAATACACACCTTAGAGCTCCTTTCTCGCACAGACACTCAAACACATCTTTTGTGAAAGTCCTACTTCAGGTCCCTTGGAAATGTCAGGGTTTCATCGAGAACATGAGTCCATCAAGCTTTTGCACTCTGCAACTGATAGAAATCTCTTTTTGTACATGGCCGTCTGAATGTCAGTGCAAAATGCCCTTCTTTTCTGCTTGTTTGAATGTCCTCAACACATTAGGTGAAGGAGCATTTATGAGAAAGAGTGATGCAGTGTGCGTTTTCCTGGATTTCAATTGATTGGGAAACATAATCCGCGTTTTTCCACATTTTCCACGAAACAACATACATGGCTGCACATGAGGCTTGCAAGAGATTGAAACAATGCATCCCAAAACGTATTCCAGCAGTGAAAACACACGTTTCTACAAAGACTTTGGAGGAGCAAGCAAAAGCTTAGTGGCTCAGTGTTCTTTCAGAGAGAAACACATGCATTTCTTCCTTCTGGAGTGAGTTTTCAACCTGGAATTCATATGCATTTTGTACTGTGCAGAATGTAGCTACCTGCTCAGGAGTTGTGTCATAGATGCACCTTTCCTGCAGGAGTTTATTGCAACATTCATTGTTTGGCTAATTTCTTTAGGGTTGGTTTTGGAAGGTCTTTCAACTATGGCCAAATCCCGCTTCGTACAAAATTTTTTCACAGCGCTGTTTCCAAGTGTCCACAAAGAGCCTCTGCTTGAAACTGTCCACATGCACATCTCCCATACTGGTGTGTTGGTTTCACTACCTGGATATTCGTTTCGTCTTCTTTCTTTGAAATGACATGCCTTCTTTCTGCACGCTACACACACCTTGTAGCAGTTTCAGTTTTTAGCATGTTGGTGCTCTCAAAACGCTGTGTAACCTATGTAGAGTGTGTCACTCTCCAGCGCTGAATACACAACTTAGAGCTCCTTTCACCGCAGACACGCAAACACATCTTTTTGTGAGAGTCCTACTTCAGGTCACTTGGAAATGTGAGGGTTTCATCGAGAACATGAAGTGTGCGTTTTCCTGGATTTCAAGTGATTTGGGAAACATAATCCGCCCTTTTCCACATTTTCCAAGAAAAAACACGTTTTTAAAAAGAGTTTGAAGGAGCAAGCAAAAGCCTAGTGGCTGAGTGTTCTTTCAGAGAGAAATACATGCATTTCATCCTTCAGGAGTGAGTTTTCAGCCTGGAATTCAAATCCATTTTGTACTCTGCAGAATGTAGCTACCTGCTCGTGGGTTGTGTCATAGAATCACCTTTCCTGCAGGAGCTTATTGCTACATTCATTGTTTGGCTAAGTTCGTCAGCATTGGTTTTGGAAGTTCTTTCAACTCTGGCCAATTCCCGCTTCTTAGGAAATTTTTTTACAGCGCTCTTTCCAAGTGTCCACAAAGAGCTACTGCTTGAAACTGTACAAATGCACATCTCCCATAATGTTGTGTTCATTTCACTGCCTGGATTTTGGTTTCCTCTTCTTTCTTTGAAATGACAAGCCTTTCTGCATGCTACACACACCTTTTGGCAGTTTCAGTTTTAAGCATTTTAGTGCTTTCAAAACGCTGTGTAGCCTATGTAGGGTGTGTCACTCTCCAGCACTAAATACGCAACTTAGAGCTCCTTTCGCGCACAGACACGCAAACACATCTTTTTGTGAAAGTCCTACATCAGGTCACTAGGAAATGTTAGGGTTTCATGGAGAACATGAAGTCAATCATGCTTTTGCACTCTGCAACCAATAGAAATGACCTTTTGTACATGCCCGTCTGAATTTCAGTGCAAAATGCCCTTCTTTTCTGCTTGTTTGAATGTTCTCAACACATTAGGTGAAAGAGCGTGTTTGAGCAAGAGTGATGCAGTGTGCGTTTTCCTGGATTTCAAGTGATTTGGGAAACATAATCCGCCTTTTTCCACATTATCAAGAAACAACATAGATGGCTGCACATGAGGTTTGCAAGAGATTGAAACAATGCATCCCAAAACGTATTCCAGCAGTAAAACACACATTTGTACAAAGTCTTTGAAGGAGCAAGCAAAAACCTATTGGCTGAGTGTTCTTTCAGAGAGAAACACATGCATTTCATCCTTCAGGAGTGAGTTTTCAGCCTGAAATTCATATGCATTTTGTACTGTGCAGAATGTAGCTACCTGCTCGGGGGTTGTGTCATAGAAGCACCTTTCCTGCAGGAGGTTATTGCAACATTCATTGTTTGGCTAAGTTCCTTAGCATTAGAGTGATGCAGTGTGCGTTTTCCTGGATTTCAATTGATTGGGAATCATAATCCGCGTTTTTCCACATTTTCCAGGAAACAACATAGATGGCTGCACATGAGGCTTGTAAGAGATTGAAACAATGCAACATTCAGTGTTTGGCCAAGTTCTTTAGCGTTGGTTTTGGAAGGTCTTTCAACTTTGGCCAAATCCCTCTTCGTACGAAATTTTTTCACAGCGCTGTTTCCAAGTGCCCACAAAGAGCTGCTGCTTGAAACTGTAGAAATGCACATCTCCCATAATGGTGTGCTCGTTTCACTACCTGGATTTGGGTTTCCTGTTATTTCTTTGAAATGACAAACCTTCTTTCCTGGGTCGGTCCAACCTCTGGATATTGACAAGAGAAGTATATTTTTGAAGGGTCCTCTTCTCTTTGATGTTATAACGTAATCTTCTCCTAGAAAGACGCCTTTTTCTCCATGCTACACACACTTTGTTGCTGTTTCAGTTTGAAGCATGTTGGTGCTGTTTAAACGCTGTTTAACATATATCGAGTGTGTCACTCTCCCGCAGCGAATACAGTACTTAGAGCTCCTTTAGAGAATAGACTCGCAAAGACATGTTTTTCTTCAAAGTCCTACGTCATGGCACTTGGAAATGTCAGGATTTCATCATGATCAATCATGCTTTTGCTCTCTGCACCCAATAGAAACTACCCTTTGTACATGCCCGTTTGAATTTCCCTGCAAAATGCCCTTCTTTTTGGTTTCTTGAATGTTCTCAATATATTAAGTTAAAGATCGTGTTTGAGCAAGAGTTATGCAGTGTGCGCCTTCCTGGATTTCAAGTCCATTCGATACATAATCATCATTTTTCCACATTCTCTTAGGAAACAACAGAGAAGGCTGCACATGAGGGTTTCAAGAGATGAAACAATGATCCAAAAACTTTTTCCACCTGTGAAAATACCCATTTCTACAAAGACTTTGAAGTAGCAAGAAAAACGTAATGGCTGAGTGTTCTTTCAGGGAGAAATACATGTATTTCATCCTTCTGGAGTGAGTTTTCCTTCTGTAATTCATATGCATTTTTTACTGTGCATAATGTTGCTATCTTCTCAGGGGCTTTGTCATAGATGCACCTTTCCTCCAAGAGCTTATTGCAACGTTCATTGTCCGTGGCGAAGCCTCTCTTAGGTGCTTTGCTCTGTTGCCCTAATCTGTTCTCTTCCTGTGGTGTAGGGACAAAGGAGCTGACCCTATTCTTATTTTGCTTTTCCTATCAGTGTAAATATTAACTCTCTATGTGCACTTGTGCTGGGTGTCTCCTTACAGCCAACTCTACCTGTAGAGGCCAGACAGCCTAGTGTCAAAGACAGCTTGACAAGAAACCAGCATAAATGAATGTGGATGAAAGAGGTTGTGCCAGAGAGGAAGGGACCAGGTCATGCAGGACCTTGGGCCACAGGCAGGATGGTGGCTCTTAGGCAGTGAGAAGGCAGGGTTCTGAGTATTGTGAGCAGAGGAATGACATGATGTGGCTCATGTTGTCAAAAACAATTATATTAAAATGCATTCATTCAAAAATGTGTCCTGTAAGAAAATATGCATAGGAGTGCCCATTATTAATGAGATTATAGAAAATGTGGCTTAGATTTTTTTTTTAATCTTCACCAGATAATATAATTTTATTGATTTTAAAGAGGAAAGGCGAGGGAGAGAGAAAAACATGGATCCATTGTCTCCAGTGCTCTGCACTAGGACCCTACCACCACTTGTGTATGGGCCCTGACTGGAAATCACAGCCACAACCCTTGGTGTACAGGACCACACTCCAACCAACTGAGCCAGCCACATTGTCCAGAGCAGTGCTTAAATTTTTGTGATTAACTTTCCCGATGTCCCCTTGGCCCCTCTATCTGGATGGCCTCTGCACTCCTGCTCTCAGCTCTCCCTTCCCCGGCATCCCCGGCACCCCCATCTACCTCGCCAGCTGCCTAGCACCCCTGGTGGGGCCCTGGGGGCTCAGCTGGATGTCCGCTGCAGAGGCACCTGCCCCAGCAGCCCTTTGCCTCCGTGCACCAGGCCTCTGCTCCTGCCCCTCTGGTCTCCCTCCCTTCCTGTCCCCTGGGCCTGCCCCTTCCAGCCTCAGCACTTGGGGCTCCACTCCTCATGGGCCGCTAGGGGAGGGACTGTGTGACTTTGCGGTCCATGCAGCCCCTCAGTGGGGAAGAATTTCCAGACCCACGGTCCCAGATGGTGTGGCCCCGCTGCTGCAGCAGGGGCTCCTCCTCCCTCGCTCAAGAGAAGGGGTGAGCGTGGGGATTTGGACTCAAAGGCGGGGGTTTGGGGAAGGTGGCAGGAGGACTGGGGTGATCAGGCCGGGGCCTGTTGGTCTGGGCTGGAAAGCAGGGATGCAGAGCTGGGGGAGGGGATGCTGAGCAGATTTAGGAGGCCTGGGGAGGCGCCCGAGCTGCTGGACAGTTTTGCAACCACCTGACCACTCTGGGAGGTGCCTGGAGGGGAGCTCTGGGCCCACACCACTCCAGGGCGCTCGAGGCTAGTCCAGTGGAGCAGGCGAGGGTCTGGTGGAGGTCACCGCAGGCCCCCTTTCCACCTGGAGGAGTTCCCGCTCCATAGGCTCTCTTTGAGTCCCCAAGTTTTCCTCCTAAAAGACTGTGGTTGCATGTCTGGGTGTTCCGGGGAATGTGTGGAAAACTATGCTAGACTCTTCTGTGAGGTTGGGCCTTCCCTGGCAGGAACTCTGGGGACTCCGCTAGCAAATGCTCAGGCTGCGGAGTTGGGGTGGCTTTTGGGGCACCGTGGACCAAGGGTGGATCACTGAGGGGCAGCCCTCCCTCAGACTGCTTTTACTGGGTCTTCAAGGGCAATACTAACCAGCTTCCATAAGCAAGACACGCTGTGAGGGTGCAGAGCCAGGAGACAGGGGCAGCATTCTGTACCTCTGTTATTGTAAGACAGGGTCCCCAGGGCTTGGACTGCTTCTTGGTTTAGCCCAGTTCTGCCCGGTGTGCACACAGTGCCAGTGTAGACGCCGGCTGGATGCAGGCAGGTTCTGCTCCCATAGCTGGTTTGGATGTCAGGTGTAAACAGCTTAGAAGTCTCACCACAGGTCCACTTCTCTTGGAAACAGGAAGAAACTTAACCAGGCCTTACCAAGAACACAAAGAAATGGGGGGGCGGCGAACGGATGCTAAATAAGCACATCCAAGATGTTTCTCCTTGGCTAAACTATTTCCATTCAACCTACAGGTTTTTTGTTTTGTTTTGTATGTACCATGAATATGGCTGAGTTGTTTTCAAGTATTAGAGTCAAAGGTGTTTTTTAAGAATACAAGGTTAAGGTTAAGCAGTTTACTTAAAACTTTTCCTTTTGAGGTGGTTGTTGTGGGGGTTTTTTGAAAGCTCAGTTGGTCAAGTGAAAAATTCTTAAGCTGTGCCTTCTTTTGCACATTAAATTACTTATAAGCAATTTATAATTTGGGGCAACACAACAATTTGAAACAAACATCAAAGAACTAAAGCAAGCCTGTTCTTCATGCCCGAAACACTCAAATTCCTTAGCATTTCTACCAGACCCATTTTTCATTTCCACCAATCTGTTATATTTTTCTGTTAGTGAGGGCTGATAGAAATAGTCTTGGAGGTAGTGAATGTGGGGAAAAGTATGGGAAAAGGAATGGGAACAATGCTTTTGGTGTAAGATATTAAAAAATAGAGTGTATTTCTTTTTCTACATTTCAAAAAAGCTGTAATAAAAGATGTTTGTAGCTGACAGTCAGCTTTAGTGAGATAATCATGAAAGGCCTGTTAAAATCCTCCGAGCAGAAAAAGTTAAAAATTTCTCCAATTTTTATTGTTCTTCCTTTTGTTTTTTGTTTTTTAATTTACCTGGGATATGTCTGATAGTGTTGGAGCTTACTTGAAAAAGCTTAAAGAATGATATACTAACTGGCAGAATTAGGGCAGAAGTAAGAGTGCTGTGCAAAGGGATTAAAAATGAGAATTAGAATCCCAGTGTAGTTTTAAGATTTTCATATTGGGAATTGTGGCTCCAAGTGGTTTGCTTACCCAGACAGGAGAGAGAGACACTGGGTGGATTGTGTGTGTAGACACTTGCTGGAGAAGAATGGATACATAATCAACATTTAGCCATCATTTTAATCCAGGAATCCTTCAACCCCCGTACATACAAAAAGCATCTCTGAAAGCCACTTTCAGGCAGAAGTGAATCTGCTGACCCAGGGACATTTTAGTCCTCCCTGTCTAATCAGTGTCTAGTGAGGGTGCTAGTGAGGAGCAAAACCTGGCAAAGGGGGGTTCTTAGGCACTGACAGAGTATAGAGGAGAAATAAAAATGAGCAACAGGGAGGACATTTCCAGGACCTGGCTCATGGTGAGGCTGAGTGTGCAGCTAAACTCAACCTTTAGAATAAATTGGGCTTTGAAAACACTTAAATGTTGGTGTATTATTTCCAAAGTAATGCTGTAACATACATTACAATATACCATCACTATTTTCCCAGGGAGAACTTCAATTTGTCCCATTGTGTTCAGGCTTTATAATAATAGTTTCAAATGCTTTTAGGAAGTAAGCAGGGCATATGTCACATACATGTAATTTTTAGAAAGTTTTTGTTTTTTCCTCTAACCATTTTTTATTTTCAATTACAGTTGACATACAATAGTATATTATCTTCAGGTGTGCACCCCAGTGATTACACATTATGTAAATTACTAAGGGATTATCCCAATAAATCTGGTACTTATCTGACACCATACATAGTTCATAAAATATAATTTCTATAATCCCTATGCTACACTTTATATCCGGTGACTATTCTATAACAACCAGTTTGCACTTTTAATCCCATCACAGTTTCCTACCCATTCCTCCAACATCCCCTCCCATCTGGCAACCGTTAGAACATTCTCTGTATTTATGAGTCTGTTTCGGTTCTGTTCTGTTAATTTAATTTTTAGATTCAATTGTTGATATATAACTATTTATTGCCATTTTAATGTTCATATTTTTAATCTTTTTTCTCTTCTTTTTCTTAAAAAAGAAGCTTCAACATTTATACACTACTGGTTGGGGGGTTAGGGTTAGGGTTAGGGTTAGGGTTAGGGTTAGGGTTAGGGTTAAGGGTTAAGGTTAGGGTTAGGGTTAGGGTTAGGGATAGGGTTAGGGTTAGGGTTGTTAGGGTTAGAGTTAGGGTTAGGGTTAGGGTTAGGGTTAGGGTTAAGGGTTAAGGTTAGGGTTAGGGTTAGGGTTAGGGATAGGGTTAGGGTTAGGGTTGTTAGGGTTAGAGTTAGGGTTAGGGTTAGGGTTAGGGTTATGTTTAGGGCTAGGGTTAGATAGACAATTAGGGTTAGGATTGAACCTAGGGTTAGGGTAATGTTGAGGGATAGGGTTAGAGAGACGATTAGGGTTAGGATTGGAGCTAGGGTTAGCATTATGCTAAGGGCTAGGGTTAGGTAGACAATTAGGGTTAGGATTGGACCTAGGGTTAGGGTTATGTTGAGGGCTAGGGTTAGAGAGAAGGTTCGGGTTAGGATTGGATCTAGGGTTAGGGTTATATTGAGGGCTAGGGTTAGAGAGAAGGTTCGGGTTAGGATTGGACCTAGGGTTAGGGTTATGTTGAGGGCTAGGGTTAGAGAGACGGATTGGGTTTGGATTGGACCTAGGGTTAAGGTTATATTGAAGGCTAGGGTTAGAGAGACGATTAGGGTTAGGATTGAACCTAGGATTAGGGTTGTGTTGAGGGCTAGGGTTAGAGAGACTATTAGGGTTAGGATTGGAGCTAGGGTTAGGGTTATGATCAGGGCCAGGGTTAGGTAGACGATTAGGGATAGGATTGGAGCTGGGTTAGGGTTATGTTGAGGGCTAGGGTTAGATAGACTATTAGGGCTAGGATTGGACCTAGGGTTAGGGTTATGTTTAGGGCTAGGGTTAGATACACGATTAGGGTTAGGATTGGACCTAGGGTTAGGGTTATGTTGAGGGCTAGGGTTAGGTAGACGATTAGGGTTAGGATTGGACCTAGGGTTAAGTTTATCTTGAGGGCTAGGGTTAGACAAACGGTTCAGGTAGGATTGGACCTAGGGTGAGGGTTATGTTGAGGGCTAGGGTTAGAGAGAAGGTTCGGGTTAGGACTGGACCAAGGGTTAGGGTTATGTTGAGGTCTAGGGTTAGAGAGACGATTAGGTTAGGATTGGACCTAGGGTTAAGGTTGTGTTGAGGGCTAGGGTTAGGTAGACGATTAGGGTTCGGATTGGAGCTAGGCTTAGGGTTATGTAGAGGGCTAGGCTTAGATAGACGATTAGGGTTAGGATGGGTCCTAGGGTTAGGGTTATGTTGAGGGCTAGGGTTAGATAGAAGATTAGGGTTAGGATTGGACCTAGGGTTAGGGTTATGTTGAGGGCTAGGGTTAGAGAGACGGTTCGGGATAGGATTGGACCTAGGGTTAGCGTTATGTTTAGGGCTAGGGTTAGGTAGACGATTAGGTTTAGGATTGGACCTGGGGTTAGGGTTATGTTGAGGGGTAGGGTTAGAGAGACTATTAGGGTTAGGATTGGAGCTAGTGTTAGGGTTATGTTGAGGGCTAGGGTTAGGTAGACGATTAGGGTAAGGATTGGACCTACGGTTAGGGTTATGTTGAGGACTAGGGTTAGAGAGACGGTTCGGGTTAGAATTGGACATAGGGTTCGGCTTATGTTGAGGGCTAGGGTTAGATAGACGATTAGTGTTAGGATTAGACCTAGGGTTAGGGTTATGTTGATGGCTAGGGTTAGAGAGATGACTAGGGCTAGGATTGGAGCTAGGGTTAGGGTTATGTTGAGGGTTTAGGTTAGATAGACGATTAGGGTTAGGATTGGACCAAGGGTTAGTGTTAGGTTGAGGGCTAGGGTTAGAGAGACGGTTCGGGTTAGGAATGGACCTAGGGTTAGGGTTATGTTGAGGGCTAGGGTTAGAGAGACGATTAGTGTTAGGATTAGACCTAGGGTTAGGGTTATGTTGAGGGCTAGGGTTAGGTAGACGATTAGGCTTAGGATTGGACCTAGGGTTAGAGTTATGTTGAGGGCTAGGGGTAGAGAGAAGGTTCAGGTTAGGATTGGACCTAGGGTTAGGGTTATGTTTAGGGTTAAGGTTAGATAGACGATTAGGGTTAGGATTGGACCTAGGGTTACGGTTATGTTGAGGGCTAGGGTTAGAGAGACGATTAGGGTTAGGATTGGAGCTAGGGTTAGGGTTATGTTGAGGGCTAGGGTTAGGTAGACGATTAAGGTTACGATTGGAAATAGGGTTAGGGTTGTGTTGAGGGCTAGGGTTAGAGAGACTATTAGGGTTAGGATTGGAGCTAGGGTTAGGGTTATGTTGAGGGCTAGGGTTAGGTGGACGATTAGGGTTAGGATTGGAGCTAGGGTTAGGGTTATGTTGAGGGCTAGGGTTAGAGAGTATATTAGGGTTAGGATTGGAGCTATGGTTAGGGTTATGCTTCAAACTGAAACTGCTACAGGGTGTGTGTAGGTTGCAGAAAGAAGGCTTGTCATTTCAAAGAAAGAAGAGGAAACCAAAATCCAGATTAGGGTTAGGATTGGACCTAGGGTTAGGGTTGTGTTGAGGGCTAGGGGTAGAGAGAAGGTTCGGGTTAGGATTGGACCTAGGGTTAGGGTTATGTTTAGGGCTAGGGTTAGATAGACAATTAGGTTTAGGATTGGAACTAGGGTTAGCGTTATGTTGAGGGCTAGGGTTAGACAGACGATTATTGTTAGGATTGGACCTAGGGTTAGGGTTATGTTGAGGGCTAGGTTTAGAGAGACGATTAGGTTTAGGATTGTCTTAGGGTTAGGGTTATATTGAGTGCTAGGGTTAGAGAGACTATTAGGGTTATTATTGGACCTAGGGTTAGGGTTATGTTTAGGGCTAGGGTTAGATAGATGATTAGGGTTAGGATTGGTCCTAGAGTCAGAGTTATGTTGACGGCTAGGGTTAGAGAGACTATTAGGGTTAGGATTGGAGCTAGGCTTAGGCTTATGTTGAGGGCTACTGTTAGGTAGACGATTAGGGTTACAATTGGACCTAGGGTTAGGGTTATGTTGAGGGCTAGGGTTAGAGAGACTATTAGGGTTATTATTGGACCTAGGGTTAAGTTTATGGTGAGGGCTAGGGTTAGATAGATGATTAGGGTTAGGATTGGACCTAGGGTTAGGGTTATGTTGCGGGCTAGGGTTAGGTAGACGATTAGGGTTACGATTGGACCCAGGGTTAGTGTTATGTTGAGGGCTAGGGTTAGAGAGAAGGTTCTGGTTAGGATTGGACCCAGTGTTAGGGTTATGTTGAGGGCTAGGTTTAGAGAGACGAATAGGGTTAGGATTGGACCTAGGGTTTGGGTTGTGTTGAGGGCTCAGGTTAGGTAGACGACTAGGGTTAGGATTGGACCTAGCGTTAGAGTTATGTTGCGGGCTAGGGCTAGAGAGAGGTTCGGGTTAGGATTGGACCGAGGGTTAGGGTTATGTTGAGGGCTAGGTTTAGAAAGACGAATACAGTTAGGATTGGACCTAGGGTTAGGGTTGTGTTGAGGGCTAAGGTTAGAGACACGATTACGGTTAGGATTTAAGCTAGTGTTGGGGTTATGTTGAGGGCTAGAGTTAGAGAGACGATTAGGGTTAGGATTGGAGCTAGGGTTAGGGTTATTTTCAGGGTTAGGGTTAGAGAGACGAATAGGGTTAGGATTGGAGCTAGCGTTAGGGTTATGTTGAGGGCTAGGTTTAGAGAGACGGTTCGGGTTAGGATTGGATCTAGGGTTAGGGTTATATTGAGGGCTAGGGTGAGATAGACGATTAGTGTTAGGAGTGGAGATAGGGTTAGGATTATGTTGAGGGCTAGGGTTATATATACGATTAGGGTTAGGATTGGTGCTAGGGTTAGGGTTATGTTGAGGGCTTGGATTAGGTAGACGATTAGGGTTAAGATTGGAACTAGGGTTAGGGTTATGTTGAGGGCTAGGGTTGGAGAGACGGTTCGGGTTAGGTTTGGACCGAGGGTTAGGGTTATGTTGAGTGCTAGGGTTAGATAGACGATTAGGGCTAGGATTGGACCTAGGGTTAGGGTTATGTTGAGGGCTAGGGTTCAAGAAACGATTAGGGTTATTATTGGACCTAGGGTTAGGGTATTGTTTAGGGCTAGGGTTAGATAGACGATTAGTGTCAGGATCTGACCTAGGGTTAGGATTGGACCTAGGGTTAGGGTTATGTTGAGGGCTAGGGTTAGGTAGACGATTAGGGTTAGGATTGGACCTAGAGTTAGGGTTATGTTTAGGGCTACGGTTAGATAGACAATAAGTGTTAGGAGTGGACATACGTTTAGGGTTATGTTGAGGGCTAGCATTAGAGAGACTGTTAGGGTTAGGTTTGGACCTAGGGTTAGCGTTATGTTTAGGGCTAGGTATAGAGAGACGGATCGGCTTTGGATTGGACCTAGGGTTAAGGTTATATTGAGGGCTAGGGTTAGAGAGACGATTAGGGTTAGGTTTGGACCTACGGTTAGGGTTGTGTTGAGGGCTAGGGCTAGGTATACGATTAGCATTAGGATTGGAGCTAGGGTTAGGGTTATGTTGAGGTCTAAGGTTAGGTAGACTATTAGGGTTAGGATTGGAGCTAGTGTTAGGGTTATGTTGAGGGCTAGGGTTAGGTAGACGATTAGGGTTAGGATTGGACCTACGGTTATGGTTATGTTGAGGGCTAGGGTTAGAGAGACGGTTCGGGTTTGAATTGGATCTACGCTTAGGGTTATGTTGAAGGCTAGGGTTAGAGAGACGGTTCGGGTTAGAATTGGATAGGGTTCGGCTTATGTTGAGGGTTAGGGTTAGATAGACGATTAGTGTTAGGATTAGACCTAGGGTTAGGGTTATGTTGATGGCTAGGGTTAGAGAGATGACTAGGGTTAGGATTGGAGCTAGGGTTAGGGTTATGTTGAGGGCTAGGGTTAGGTGGACGATTAGGGTTAGGATTGGAGCTAGGGTTAGGGTTATGTTGAGGGCTAGGGTTAGAGAGTATATTAGGGTTAGGATTGGAGCTATGGTTAGGGTTATGCTTCAAACTGAAACTGCTACAGGGTGTGTGTAGGTTGCAGAAAGAAGGCTTGTCATTTCAAAGAAAGAAGAGGAAACCAAAATCCAGATTAGGGTTAGGATTGGACCTAGGGTTAGGGTTGTGTTGAGGGCTAGGGGTAGAGAGAAGGTTCGGGTTAGGATTGGACCTAGGGTTAGGGTTATGTTTAGGGCTAGGGTTAGATAGACAATTAGGTTTAGGATTGGAACTAGGGTTAGCGTTATGTTGAGGGCTAGGGTTAGACAGACGATTATTGTTAGGATTGGACCTAGGGTTAGGGTTATGTTGAGGGCTAGGTTTAGAGAGACGATTAGGTTTAGGATTGTCTTAGGGTTAGGGTTATATTGAGTGCTAGGGTTAGAGAGACTATTAGGGTTATTATTGGACCTAGGGTTAGGGTTATGTTTAGGGCTAGGGTTAGATAGATGATTAGGGTTAGGATTGGTCCTAGAGTCAGAGTTATGTTGACGGCTAGGGTTAGAGAGACTATTAGGGTTAGGATTGGAGCTAGGCTTAGGCTTATGTTGAGGGCTACTGTTAGGTAGACGATTAGGGTTACAATTGGACCTAGGGTTAGGGTTATGTTGAGGGCTAGGGTTAGAGAGACTATTAGGGTTATTATTGGACCTAGGGTTAAGTTTATGGTGAGGGCTAGGGTTAGATAGATGATTAGGGTTAGGATTGGACCTAGGGTTAGGGTTATGTTGCGGGCTAGGGTTAGGTAGACGATTAGGGTTACGATTGGACCCAGGGTTAGTGTTATGTTGAGGGCTAGGGTTAGAGAGAAGGTTCTGGTTAGGATTGGACCCAGTGTTAGGGTTATGTTGAGGGCTAGGTTTAGAGAGACGAATAGGGTTAGGATTGGACCTAGGGTTTGGGTTGTGTTGAGGGCTCAGGTTAGGTAGACGACTAGGGTTAGGATTGGACCTAGCGTTAGAGTTATGTTGCGGGCTAGGGCTAGAGAGAGGTTCGGGTTAGGATTGGACCGAGGGTTAGGGTTATGTTGAGGGCTAGGTTTAGAAAGACGAATACAGTTAGGATTGGACCTAGGGTTAGGGTTGTGTTGAGGGCTAAGGTTAGAGACACGATTACGGTTAGGATTTAAGCTAGTGTTGGGGTTATGTTGAGGGCTAGAGTTAGAGAGACGATTAGGGTTAGGATTGGAGCTAGGGTTAGGGTTATTTTCAGGGTTAGGGTTAGAGAGACGAATAGGGTTAGGATTGGAGCTAGCGTTAGGGTTATGTTGAGGGCTAGGTTTAGAGAGACGGTTCGGGTTAGGATTGGATCTAGGGTTAGGGTTATATTGAGGGCTAGGGTGAGATAGACGATTAGTGTTAGGAGTGGAGATAGGGTTAGGATTATGTTGAGGGCTAGGGTTATATATACGATTAGGGTTAGGATTGGTGCTAGGGTTAGGGTTATGTTGAGGGCTTGGATTAGGTAGACGATTAGGGTTAAGATTGGAACTAGGGTTAGGGTTATGTTGAGGGCTAGGGTTGGAGAGACGGTTCGGGTTAGGTTTGGACCGAGGGTTAGGGTTATGTTGAGTGCTAGGGTTAGATAGACGATTAGGGCTAGGATTGGACCTAGGGTTAGGGTTATGTTGAGGGCTAGGGTTCAAGAAACGATTAGGGTTATTATTGGACCTAGGGTTAGGGTATTGTTTAGGGCTAGGGTTAGATAGACGATTAGTGTCAGGATCTGACCTAGGGTTAGGATTGGACCTAGGGTTAGGGTTATGTTGAGGGCTAGGGTTAGGTAGACGATTAGGGTTAGGATTGGACCTAGAGTTAGGGTTATGTTTAGGGCTACGGTTAGATAGACAATAAGTGTTAGGAGTGGACATACGTTTAGGGTTATGTTGAGGGCTAGCATTAGAGAGACTGTTAGGGTTAGGTTTGGACCTAGGGTTAGCGTTATGTTTAGGGCTAGGTATAGAGAGACGGATCGGCTTTGGATTGGACCTAGGGTTAAGGTTATATTGAGGGCTAGGGTTAGAGAGACGATTAGGGTTAGGTTTGGACCTACGGTTAGGGTTGTGTTGAGGGCTAGGGCTAGGTATACGATTAGCATTAGGATTGGAGCTAGGGTTAGGGTTATGTTGAGGTCTAAGGTTAGGTAGACTATTAGGGTTAGGATTGGAGCTAGTGTTAGGGTTATGTTGAGGGCTAGGGTTAGGTAGACGATTAGGGTTAGGATTGGACCTACGGTTATGGTTATGTTGAGGGCTAGGGTTAGAGAGACGGTTCGGGTTTGAATTGGATCTACGCTTAGGGTTATGTTGAAGGCTAGGGTTAGAGAGACGGTTCGGGTTAGAATTGGATAGGGTTCGGCTTATGTTGAGGGTTAGGGTTAGATAGACGATTAGTGTTAGGATTAGACCTAGGGTTAGGGTTATGTTGATGGCTAGGGTTAGAGAGATGACTAGGGTTAGGATTGGAGCTAGGGTTAGGGTTATGTTGAGGGTTTAGGTTAGATAGACGATTAGGGTTAGGATTGGACCTAGGGTTAGTGTTAGGTTGAGGGCTAGGGTTAGAGAGACGGTTCGGGTTAGGATTGGACCTAGGGTTAGGGTTATGTTGAGGGCTAGGGTTAGAGAGACGATTAGTGTTAGGATTAGACCTAGGGTTAGGGTTATGTTGAGGCCTAGGGTTAGGTAGACGATTAGGCTTAGGATTGGACCTAGGGTTAGAGTTATGTTGAGGGCTAGGGGTAGAGAGAAGGTTCGGGTTAGGATTGGACCTAGGGTTAGGGTTATGTTTAGGGTTAAGGTTAGATAGACGATTAGGGTTAGGATTGGACCTAGGGTTACGGTTATGTTGAGGGCTAGGGTTAGAGAGACGATTAGGGTTAGGATTGGAGCTAGGGTTAGGGTTATGTTGAGCGCTAGGGTTAGGTGGACGATTAGGGTTAGGATTGGACCTAAGGTAGGGATATGTTTAGGGCTAGGGTTAGGTAGACGATTAAGGTTACGATTGGAAATAGGGTTAGGGTTGTGTTGAGGGCTAGGGTTAGAGAGACTATTAGGGTTAGGATTGGAGCTAGGGTTAGGGTTATGTTGAGGGCTAGGGTTAGGTGGACGATTAGGGTTAGGATTGGAGCTAGGGTTAGGGTTATGTTGAGGGTTAGGGTTAGATAGATGATAGGATTAGGATTGGTCCTAGGGTTAGGGTTATGTTGAGGGCTAGGGTTAGAGAGACGGATCGGTTTAGGATTCAACCTAGGGTTAGGGTTATATTGAGGGCTAGGGTTAGAGAGTCGATTAGGTTTAGGATTGGACCTAGGGTTAGGGTTATGTTGAGGGCTAGGGTTCGGTAGACGATTAGGGTTAGGATTGGAGCTAGGGTTAGGGTTATGCTTCAAACTGAAACTGCTACAGGGTGTGTGTAGCTTGCAGAAAGAAGGCTTGTCATTTCAAAGAAAGAAGAGGAAACCAAAATCCAGGTAGTGAAACGAGCACACCAGTATGGGAGATGTGCATGTGGACAGTTTCAAGCAGCAGCTCTTTGTGGACACTTGGAAACAGCGCTCTGAAAAAATTACGTACGAAGCGGGATTTGGCCAAAGTTGAACGATCTTCCAAAACCAACCCTAAAGAACTTAGCCAAACAATGAATGTTGCAATAAGCTCCTGCAGGAGAGGTGCTTCTATGACACAACCCCCGAGCAGGTAGCAATATTCTGCACAGTACAAAATGCATATGAATTCCTGGCTGAAAACTCACTCCAGAAGGATGAAATGCATATGTTTCTCTCTGAAAGAACACTCATGCACTAGGCTTTGGCTTGCTCCTTCAAAGTCTTTGTAGAAACGTGTGTTTTAACTGCTGGAATACGTTTTGGGATGCATTGTTTCAATCTCTTGCAAGCCTCATGTTGTTTCTTACACATGTGGAAAAATAAGGGGTATGTTTCCCAAATCACTTGAAATCCCGGAAAACGCACACGTGCTCAAACATGCTTTCTCCTTATGTGTTGAGAACTTTCAAGAAACCAGAAAAGATGGGCAATATGCAGTGAAATTCAGACGGGCATATACAAGAGTTCATTTCTATTGGTTGCAGATTGCAAAACCATGATTGCCTTCATATTCTCGATGAAACCCTTACATTTCCAAGTGACCTGAAGTAGGACTTTCACAAAAACATGTGTTGGCGTGTCTGTGGTGAAAGGAGCTCTAAGTTTTGTATTCAGTGCTGGTAGAAGATTAGGGTTAGGATTGGACCTAGGGTTAGGGTTGTGTTGAGGGCTAGGGTTAGGTAGACGATTAGGGTTAGGATTGGAGCTAGTGTTAGGGTTATGTTGAGGGATAGGGTTAGATACACGATTAGGGTTAGAATTGGACCTAGGGGTAGGGTTAGGTTTAGGGCTAGGGTTAGAGAGATGGTTCGGTTTAGAATTGAACATAGGGTTAGGGTTATGTTGAGGGCTAGCGTTAGAGAGACGGATTGGTTTAGAGAGACTTTTAAGGTTGAGATTGGACCTAGGGATAGGGTGATGTTGAGGGATAGGGTTAGAGAGACTATGAGGGTTAGGATTGGACCTAGGGTTATGGTTATGTTGAGGGC
>NW_027669717.1:0-55258 GCF_964146895.1 Miniopterus schreibersii | reverse complement strand
AAAACCAACCCTAAAGAACTTAGCCAAACAATGAATGCTGCAATAAACTCCTGCAGGAAAGGTGCATCTATGACACAACTCCCGAGCAGGTAGCTACATTCTGCCCAGTACAAAATGCATATGAATTCCAGGCTGAAAACTCACTCCAGAAGGAAGCAATGCGTGTGTTTCTCTCTGAAAGACACTCAGCCACTAGGCTTTTGCTTGCTCCTTCAAAGTCTTTGTAGAAACGTGTGTTTTCACTGCTGGAATACGTATTGGGATGCATTGTTTCAATATCTTGCAAGCCTCATGTTGTTTCTTACACAATGGGGAAAAATAAGGAGTATGTTTCCCAAATCACTTGCAGTCCAGGAAAACGCACACTGCATCACTCTTGCACGAACACGCTCTTTCTCCTAATATGTTGAGAACTTTCAACAAACAAGAAGAGAAGGGTATTTTGCAGTGAAATTCAGACGGGTTTGTAGAAAAGTCCATCTCTATGGGCTGCACAGTGCAAAACCGTGATTGACTTCATGTTCTCGATGAAAACCTTACATTTCCAAGTGACCTGAAGTAGGACTTTCACAAAAAGATGTGTTTGCGTGTCTGTGGTGAAAGGAGCTCTAGGTTGTGTATTCAGTGCTGGAGAGTGACACACTCTACATAGGTTACACAGCGTTTTGAGAGCACCAACATGCTAAAAACTGAAACTGCTACAAGGTGTGTGTAGCGTGCAGAAAGAAGGCTTGTCATTTCAAAGAAAGAAGAGGAAACCAAAATCCAGGTAGTGAAACGAACACACCAGTATGGGAGATGTGCATGTGGACAGTTTCAAGCAGAGGCTCTTTGTGGACACTTGGAAACAGCGCTGTGAAAAAATTTCGTACGAAGCGGGATTTGGCCAAAGTTGAAAGACCTTCCAAAACCAACCCTAAAGAACTTAGCCAAACAATGAATGTTGCAATAAACTCCTGCAGGAAAGGTGCATCTATGACACAACTCCCGAGCAGGTAGCTACATTCTGCCCAGTACAAAATGATTATGAATTCCAGGCTGAAAACTCACTCCAGAAGGAAGCAATGCGTGTGTTTCTCTCTGAAAGGACACTCAGCCACTAGGCTTTTGCTTGCTCCTTCAAAGTCTTTGTAGAAACGTGTGTTTTCACTGCTGGAATACGTTTTGGGATGCATTGTTTCAATCTCTTGCAAGCCTCATGTTGTTTCTTACACAATGGGGAAAAATAAGGAGTATGTTTCCCAAATCACTTGAAGTCCAGGAAAACGCACACTGCATCACTCTTGCACGAACACGCTCTTTCTCCTAATACGTTGAGAACTTTCAACAAACAAGAAGAGAAGGGTATTTTGCAGTGAAATTCAGACGGGTTTGTAGAAAAGTACATTTCTATGGGCTGCAGAGTGCAAAACCGTGATTGACTTCATGTTCTCGATGAAAACCTTACATTTCCAAGTGACCTGAAGTAGGACTTTCACAAAAGATGTGTTTGCGTGTCTGTGGTGAAAGGAGCTCTAGGTTATGTATTCAGTGCTGGAGAGTGACACACACTACATAGGTTACACAGCGTTTTGAGAGCACCAACATGCTAAAAACTGAAACTGCTACAAGGTGTGTGTAGCGTGCAGAAAAAAGGCTTGTCATTTCAAAGAAAGAAGAGGAAACCAAAATCCAGGTAGTGAAACGAACACACCAGTATGGGAGATGTGCATGTGGACAGTTTCAAGCAGAGGCTCTTTGTGGACACTTGGAAACAGCGCTGTGAAAAAATTTAGTACGAAGAGGGATTTGGCCAAAGTTGAAAGACCTTCCAAAACCAACCCTAAAGAACTTAGCCAAACAATGAATGCTGCAATAAACTCCTGCAGGAAAGGTGCATCTATGACACAACTCCCGAGCAGGTAGCTACATTCTGCCCAGTACAAAATGCATATGAATTCCAGGCTGAAAACTCACTCCAGAAGGAAGCAATGCGTGTGTTTCTCTCTGAAAGACACTCAGCCACTAGGCTTTTGCTTGCTCCTTCAAAGTCTTTGTAAAAACGTGTGTTTTCACTGCTGGAATACGTTTTGGGATGCATTGTTTCAATCTCTTGCAAGCCTCATGTTGTTTCTTACACAATGGGGAAAAATAAGGAGTATGTTTCCCAAATCACTTGCAGTCCAGGAAAACGCACACTGCATCACTCTTGCACGAACACGCTCTTTCTCCTAATATGTTGAGAACTTTCAACAAACAAGAAGGGAAGGGTATTTTGCAGTGAAATTCAGACGGGTTTGTAGAAAAGTACATCTCTATGGGCTGCAGAGTGCAAAACCGTGATTGACTTCATGTTCTCGATGAAAACCTTACATTTCCAAGTGACCTGAAGTAGGACTTTCACAAAAAGATGTGTTTGCGTGTCTGTGGTGAAAGGAGCTCTAGGTTGTGTATTCAGTGCTGGAGAGTGACACACTCTACATAGGTTACACAGCGTTTTGAGAGCACCAACATGCTAAAAACTGAAACTGCTACAAGGTGTGTGTAGCGTGCAGAAAGAAGGCTTGTCATTTCAAAGAAAGAAGACGAATCCAAAATCCAGGTAGTGAAACGAACACACCAGTATGGGAGATGTGCATGTGGACAGTTTCAAGCAGAGGCTCTTTGTGGACACTTGGAAACAGCGCTGTGAAAAAATTTCGTACGAAGCGGGATTTGGCCAAAGTTGAAAGACCTTCCAAAACCAACCCTAAAGAACTTAGCCAAACAATGAATGTTGCAATAAACTCCTGCAGGAAAGGTGCATCTATGACACAACTCCCGAGCAGGTAGCTACATTCTGCCCAGTACAAAATGCATATGAATTCCAGGCTGAAAACTCACTCCAGAAGGAAGCAATGCGTGTTTTTCTCTCTGAAAGGACACTCAGCCACTAGGCTTTTGCTTGCTCCTTCAAAGTCTTTGTAGAAACGTGTGTTTTCACTGCTGGAATACGTTTTGGGATGCATTGTTTCAATCTCTTGCAAGCCTCATGTTGTTTCTTACACAATGGGGAAAAATAAGGAGTATGTTTCCCAAATCACTTGAAGTCCAGGAAAACGCACACTGCATCACTCTTGCAGGAACACGCTCTTTCTCCTAATACGTTGAGAACTTTCAACAAACAAGAAGAGAAGGGTATTTTGCAGTGAAATTCAGACGGGTTTGTAGAAAAGTACATTTCTATGGGCTGCAGAGTGCAAAACTGTGATTGACTTCATGTTCTCGATGAAAACCTTACATTTCCAAGTGACCTGAAGTAGGACTTTCACAAAAAGATGTGTTTGCGTGTCTGTGGTGAAAGGAGCTCTAGGTTATGTATTCAGTGCTGGAGAGTGACACACACTACATAGGTTACACAGCGTTTTGAGAGCACCAACATGCTAAAAACTGAAACTGCTACAAGGTGTGTGTAGCGTGCAGAAAAAAGGCTTGTCATTTCAAAGAAAGAAGAGGAAACCAAAATCCAGGTAGTGAAACGAACACACCAGTATGGGAGATGTGCATGTGGACAGTTTCAAGCAGAGGCTCTTTGTGGACACTTGGAAACAGCGCTGTGAAAAAATTTAGTACGAAGAGGGATTTGGCCAAAGTTGAAAGACCTTCCAAAACCAACCCTAAAGAACTTAGCCAAACAATGAATGCTGCAATAAACTCCTGCAGGAAAGGTGCATCTATGACACAACTCCCGAGCAGGTAGCTACATTCTGCCCAGTACAAAATGCATATGAATTCCAGGCTGAAAACTCACTCCAGAAGGAAGCAATGCGTGTGTTTCTCTCTGAAAGACACTCAGCCACTAGGCTTTTGCTTGCTCCTTCAAAGTCTTTGTAGAAACGTGTGTTTTCACTGCTGGAATACGTATTGGGATGCATTGTTTCAATATCTTGCAAGCCTCATGTTGTTTCTTACCCAATGGGGAAAAATAAGGAGTATGTTTCCCAAATCACTTGCAGTCCAGGAAAACGCACACTGCATCATTCTTGCACGAACACGCTCTTTCTCCTAATATGTTGAGAACTTTCAACAAACAAGAAGAGAAGGGTATTTTGCAGTGAAATTCAGACGGGTTTGTAGAAAAGTCCATCTCTATGGGCTGCACAGTGCAAAACCGTGATTGACTTCATGTTCTCGATGAAAACCTTACATTTCCAAGTGACCTGAAGTAGGACTTTCACAAAAAGATGTGTTTGCGTGTCTGTGGTGAAAGGAGCTCTAGGTTGTGTATTCAGTGCTGGAGAGTGACACACTCTACATAGGTTACACAGCGTTTTGAGAGCACCAACATGCTAAAAACTGAAACTGCTACAAGGTGTGTGTAGCGTGCAGAAAGAAGGCTTGTCATTTCAAAGAAAGAAGAGGAAACCAAAATCCAGGTAGTGAAACGAACACACCAGTATGGGAGATGTGCATGTGGACAGTTTCAAGCAGAGGCTCTTTGTGGACACTTGGAAACAGCGCTGTGAAAAAATTTCGTACGAAGCGGGATTTGGCCAAAGTTGAAAGACCTTCCAAAACCAACCCTAAAGAACTTAGCCAAACAATGAATGTTGCAATAAACTCCTGCAGGAAAGGTGCATCTATGACACAACTCCCGAGCAGGTAGCTACATTCTGCCCAGTACAAAATGCATATGAATTCCAGGCTAAAAAATCACTCCAGAAGGAAGCAATGCGTGTGTTTCTCTCTGAAAGGACACTCAGCCACTAGGCTTTTGCTTGCTCCTTCAAAGTCTTTGTAGAAACGTGTGTTTTCACTGCTGGAATACGTTTTGGGATGCATTGTTTCAATCTCTTGCAAGCCTCATGTTGTTTCTTACACAATGGGGAAAAATAAGGAGTATGTTTCCCAAATCACTTGAAGTCCAGGAAAACGCACACTGCATCACTCTTGCACGAACACGCTCTTTCTCCTAATGTGTTCAGAACTTTCAACAAACCAGAAAAGAAGGGTATTTTGCAGTGAAATTCAGACGGATTTGTAGAAAAGTACATTTCTATGGGCTGCAGAGTGCAAAACCGTCACTGACTTCATGTTCTCGATGAAAACCTTATATTTCCAAGTGACCTGAAGTAGGACATTCACAAAAAGATGTGTTTGCGTGTCTGTGATGAAAGGAGCTCTAGGTTGTGTATTCAGTGCTGGAGAGTGACACACTCTACATAGGTTACACAGCGTTTTGAGAGCACCAACATGCTAAAAACTGAAACTGCTACAAGGTGTGTGTAGCGTGCAGAAAGAAGGCTTGTCATTTCAAAGAAAGAAGAGGAAACCAAAATCCAGGTAGTGAAACGAACACACCACTATGGGAGATGTGCATGTGGACAGTTTCAAGCAGAGGCTCTTTGTGGACACTTGGAAACAGCGCTGTGAAAAAATTTCGTACGAAGCGGGATTTGGCCAAAGTTGAAAGACCTTCCAAAACCAACCCTAAAGAACTTAGCCAAACAATGAATGTTTCAATAAACTCCTACAGGAAAGGTGCATCTATGACACAACTCCCGAGCAGGTAGCTACATTCTGCACAGTACAAAATGCATATGAATTCCTGGCTGAAAACTCACTCCAGAAGGAAGCAATGCGTGTGTTTCTCTCTGACAGAACACTCAGCCACTAGGCTTTTGCTTGCTCCTTCAAAGTCTTTGTAGAAACATGTGTTTTCACTGCTGGAATACGTTTTGGGCTGCATTGTTTCAATCTCTTGCAAGCCTCATATTGTTTCTTACACAATGGGGAAAAATAAGGAGTATGTTTCCCAAATCACTTGAAGTCCAGGAAAACGCACACTGCATCACTCTTGCACGAACACGCTCTTTCTCCTAATACGTGGAGAACTTTCAACAAAGAAGAAGAGAAGGGTATTTTGCAGTGAAATTCAGACTGGTTTGTAGAAAAGTACATTTCTATTGGCTGCAGAGTGCAAAACCGTGATTGACTTCATGTTCCCGATGAAAACCTTACATTTCCAAGTGACCTGAAATAGGACTTTCACAAAAAGATGTGTTTGCGTGTCTGTGGTGAAAGGAGCTCTAGTTTGTGTATTCAGTGCTGGAGAGTAACACACTCTACATAGGTTACACAGCGTTTTGAGCACGAACATGCTAAAAACTGAAACTGCTACAAGGTGTGTGTAGCGTGCAGAAAAAAGGCTTGTCATTTCAAAGAAAGAAGAGGAAACCAAAATCCAGGTAGTGAAACGAACACACCAGTATGGGAGATGTGCATGTGGACAGTTTCAAGCAGAGGCTCTTTGTGGACACTTGGAAACAGCGCTGTGAAAAAATTTCGTACGAAGAGGGATTTGGCCAAAGTTGAAAGACCTTCCAAAACCAACCCTAAAGAACTTAGCCAAACAATGAATGCTGCAATAAACTCCTGCAGGAAAGGTGCATCTATGACACAACTCCCCAGCAGGTAGCTACATTCTGCACAGTACAAAATGCATATGAATTCCAGGCTGAAAACTCACTCCAGAAGGAAGCAATGGGTGTGTTTCTCTCTGAAAGGACACTCAGCCACTAGGCTTTTGCTTGCTCCTTCAAAGTCTTTGTAGAAACGTGTGTTTTCACTGCTGGAATACGTTTTGGGATGCATTGTTTCAATCTCTTGCAAGCCTCATGTTGTTTCTTACACAATGGGGAAAAATAAGGAGTATGTTTCCCAAATCACTTGAAGTCCAGGAAAACGCACACTGCATCACTCTTGCACGAACACGCTCTTTCTCCTAATACGTTGAGAACTTTCAACAAACAAGAAGAGAAGGGTATTTTGCAGTGAAATTCAGACGGGTTTGTAGAAAAGTACATTTCTATGGGCTGCAGAGTGCAAAACCGTCATTGACTTCATGTTCTCGATGAAAACCTTACATTTCCAAGTGACCTGAAGTAGGACTTTCACAAAAAGATGTGTTTGCGTGTCTGTGGTGAAAGGAGCTCTAGGTTATGTATTCAGTGCTGGAGAGTGACACACACTACATAGGTTACACAGCGTTTTGAGAGCACCAACATGCTAAAAACTGAAACTGCTACAAGGTGTGTGTAGCGTGCAGAAAAAAGGCTTGTCATTTCAAAGAAAGAAGAGGAAACCAAAATCCAGGTAGTGAAACGAACACACCAGTATGGGAGATGTGCATGTGGACAGTTTCAAGCAGAGGCTCTTTGTGGACACTTGGAAACAGCGCTGTGAAAAAATTTAGTACGAAGAGGGATTTGGCCAAAGTTGAAAGACCTTCCAAAACCAACCCTAAAGAACTTAGCCAAACAATGAATGCTGCAATAAACTCCTGCAGGAAAGGTGCATCTATGACACAACTCCCGAGCAGGTAGCTACATTCTGCCCAGTACAAAATGCATATGAATTCCAGGCTGAAAACTCACTCCAGAAGGAAGCAATGCGTGTGTTTCTCTCTGAAAGACACTCAGCCACTAGGCTTTTGCTTGCTCCTTCAAAGTCTTTGTAGAAACGTGTGTTTTCACTGCTGGAATACGTTTTGGGATGCATTGTTTCAATCTCTTGCAAGCCTCATGTTGTTTCTTACACAATGGGGAAAAATAAGGAGTATGTTTCCCAAATCACTTGCAGTCCAGGAAAACGCACACTGCATCACTCTTGCACGAACACGCTCTTTCTCCGAATATGTTGAGAACTTTCAACAAACAAGAAGGGAAGGGTATTTTGCAGTGAAATTCAGACGGGTTTGTAGAAAAGTACATCTCTATGGGCTGCAGAGTGCAAAACCGTGATTGACTTCATGTTCTCGATGAAAACCTTACATTTCCAAGTGACCTGAAGTAGGACTTTCACAAAAAGATGTGTTTGCGTGTCTGTGGTGAAAGGAGCTCTAGGTTGTGTATTCAGTGCTGCAGAGTGACACACTCTACATAGGTTACACAGCGTTTTGAGAGCACCAACATGCTAAAAACTGAAACTGCTACAAGGTGTGTGTAGCGTGCAGAAAGAAGGCTTGTCATTTCAAAGAAAGAAGAGGAATCCAAAATCCAGGTAGTGAAACGAACACACCAGTATGGGAGATGTGCATGTGGACAGTTTCAAGCAGAGGCTCTTTGTGGACACTTGGAAACAGCGCTGTGAAAAAATTTCGTACGAAGCGGGATTTGGCCAAAGTTGAAAGACCTTCCAAAACCAACCCTAAAGAACTTAGCCAAACAATGAATGTTGCAATAAACTCCTGCAGGAAAGGTGCATCTATGACACAACTCCCGAGCAGGTAGCTACATTCTGCCCAGTACAAAATGCATATGAATTCCAGGCTGAAAACTCACTCCAGAAGGAAGCAATGCGTGTGTTTCTCTCTGAAAGGACACTCAGCCACTAGGCTTTTGCTTGCTCCTTCAAAGTCTTTGTAGAAACGTGTGTTTTCACTGCTGGAATACGTTTTGGGATGCATTGTTTCAATCTCTTGCAAGCCTCATGTTGTTTCTTACACAATGGGGAAAAATAAGGAGTATGTTTCCCAAATCACTTGAAGTCCAGGAAAACGCACACTGCATCACTCTTGCAGGAACACGCTCTTTCTCCTAATACGTTGAGAACTTTCAACAAACAAGAAGAGAAGGGTATTTTGCAGTGAAATTCAGACGGGTTTGTAGAAAAGTACATTTCTATGGGCTGCAGAGTGCAAAACCGTGATTGACTTCATGTTCTCGATGAAAACCTTACATTTCCAAGTGACCTGAAGTAGGACTTTCACAAAAGATGTGTTTGCGTGTCTGTGGTGAAAGGAGCTCTAGGTTATGTATTCAGTGCTGGAGAGTGACACACACTACATAGGTTACACAGCGTTTTGAGAGCACCAACATGCTAAAAACTGAAACTGCTACAAGGTGTGTGTAGCGTGCAGAAAAAAGGCTTGTCATTTCAAAGAAAGAAGAGGAAACCAAAATCCAGGTAGTGAAACGAACACACCAGTATGGGAGATGTGCATGTGGACAGTTTCAAGCAGAGGCTCTTTGTGGACACTTGGAAACAGCGCTGTGAAAAAATTTAGTACGAAGAGGGATTTGGCCAAAGTTGAAAGACCTTCCAAAACCAACCCTAAAGAACTTAGCCAAACAATGAATGCTGCAATAAACTCCTGCAGGAAAGGTGCATCTATGACACAACTCCCGAGCAGGTAGCTACATTCTGCCCAGTACAAAATGCATATGAATTCCAGGCTGAAAACTCACTCCAGAAGGAAGCAATGCGTGTGTTTCTCTCTGAAAGACACTCAGCCACTAGGCTTTTGCTTGCTCCTTCAAAGTCTTTGTAGAAACGTGTGTTTTCACTGCTGGAATACGTATTGGGATGCATTGTTTCAATATCTTGCAAGCCTCATGTTGTTTCTTACACAATGGGGAAAAATAAGGAGTATGTTTCCCAAATCACTTGCAGTCCAGGAAAACGCACACTGCATCACTCTTGCACGAACACGCTCTTTCTCCTAATATGTTGAGAACTTTCAACAAACAAGAAGAGAAGGGTATTTTGCAGTGAAATTCAGACGGGTTTGTAGAAAAGTCCATCTCTATGGGCTGCACAGTGCAAAACCGTGATTGACTTCATGTTCTCGATGAAAACCTTACATTTCCAAGTGACCTGAAGTAGGACTTTCACAAAAAGATGTGTTTGCGTGTCTGTGGTGAAAGGAGCTCTAGGTTGTGTATTCAGTGCTGGAGAGTGACACACTCTACATAGGTTACACAGCGTTTTGAGAGCACCAACATGCTAAAAACTGAAACTGCTACAAGGTGTGTGTAGCGTGCAGAAAGAAGGCTTGTCATTTCAAAGAAAGAAGAGGAAACCAAAATCCAGGTAGTGAAACGAACACACCAGTATGGGAGATGTGCATGTGGACAGTTTCAAGCAGAGGCTCTTTGTGGACACTTGGAAACAGCGCTGTGAAAAAATTTCGTACGAAGCGGGATTTGGCCAAAGTTGAAAGACCTTCCAAAACCAACCCTAAAGAACTTAGCCAAACAATGAATGTTGCAATAAACTCCTGCAGGAAAGGTGCATCTATGACACAACTCCCGAGCAGGTAGCTACATTCTGCACAGTACAAAATGCATATGAATTCCAGGCTGAAAACTCACTCCAGAAGGAAGCAATGCGTGTGTTTCTCTCTGAAAGGACACTCAGCCACTAGGCTTTTGCTTGCTCCTTCAAAGTCTTTGTAGAAACGTGTGTTTTCACTGCTGGAATACGTTTTGGGATGCATTGTTTCAATCTCTTGCAAGCCTCATGTTGTTTCTTACACAATGGGGAAAAATAAGGAGTATGTTTCCCAAATCACTTGAAGTCCAGGAAAACGCACACTGCATCACTCTTGCACGAACACGCTCTTTCTCCTAATACGTTGAGAACTTTCAACAAACAAGAAGAGAAGGGTATTTTGCAGTGAAATTCAGACGGGTTTGTAGAAAAGTACATTTCTATGGGCTGCAGAGTGCAAAACCGTCATTGACTTCATGTTCTCGATGAAAACCTTACATTTCCAAGTGACCTGAAGTAGGACTTTCACAAAAAGATGTGTTTGCGTGTCTGTGGTGAAAGGAGCTCTAGGTTATGTATTCAGTGCTGCAGAGTGACACACTCTACATAGGTTACACAGCGTTTTGAGAGCACCTACATGCTAAAAACTGAAACTGCTACAAGGTGTGTGTAGCGTGCAGAAAGAAGGCTTGTCATTTCAAAGAAAGAAGAGGAATCCAAAATCCAGGTAGTGAAACGAACACACCAGTATGGGAGATGTGCATGTGGACAGTTTCAAGCAGAGGCTCTTTGTGGACACTTGGAAACAGCGCTGTGAAAAAATTTCGTACGAAGCGGGATTTGGCCAAAGTTGAAAGACCTTCCAAAACCAACCCTAAAGAACTTAGCCAAACAATGAATGTTGCAATAAACTCCTGCAGGAAAGGTGCATCTATGACACAACTCCCGAGCAGGTAGCTACATTCTGCCCAGTACAAAATGCATATGAATTCCAGGCTGAAAACTCACTCCAGAAGGAAGCAATGCGTGTGTTTCTCTCTGAAAGGACACTCAGCCACTAGGCTTTTGCTTGCTCCTTCAAAGTCTTTGTAGAAACGTGTGTTTTCACTGCTGGAATACGTTTTGGGATGCATTGTTTCAATCTCTTGCAAGCCTCATGTTGTTTCTTACACAATGGGGAAAAATAAGGAGTATGTTTCCCAAATCACTTGAAGTCCAGGAAAACGCACACTGCATCACTCTTGCAGGAACACGCTCTTTCTCCTAATACGTTGAGAACTTTCAACAAACAAGAAGAGAAGGGTATTTTGCAGTGAAATTCAGACTGGTTTGTAGAAAAGTACATTTCTATGGGCTGCAGAGTGCAAAACCGTGATTGACTTCATGTTCTCGATGAAAACCTTACATTTCCAAGTGACCTGAAGTAGGACTTTCACAAAAGATGTGTTTGCGTGTCTGTGGTGAAAGGAGCTCTAGGTTATGTATTCAGTGCTGGAGAGTGACACACACTACATAGGTTACACAGCGTTTTGAGAGCACCAACATGCTAAAAACTGAAACTGCTACAAGGTGTGTGTAGCGTGCAGAAAAAAGGCTTGTCATTTCAAAGAAAGAAGAGGAAACCAAAATCCAGGTAGTGAAACGAACACACCAGTATGGGAGATGTGCATGTGGACAGTTTCAAGCAGAGGCTCTTTGTGGACACTTGGAAACAGCGCTGTGAAAAAATTTAGTACGAAGAGGGATTTGGCCAAAGTTGAAAGACCTTCCAAAACCAACCCTAAAGAACTTAGCCAAACAATGAATGCTGCAATAAACTCCTGCAGGAAAGGTGCATCTATGACACAACTCCCGAGCAGGTAGCTACATTCTGCCCAGTACAAAATGCATATGAATTCCAGGCTGAAAACTCACTCCAGAAGGAAGCAATGCGTGTGTTTCTCTCTGAAAGACACTCAGCCACTAGGCTTTTGCTTGCTCCTTCAAAGTCTTTGTAGAAACGTGTGTTTTCACTGCTGGAATACGTATTGGGATGCATTGTTTCAATATCTTGCAAGCCTCATGTTGTTTCTTACACAATGGGGAAAAATAAGGAGTATGTTTCCCAAATCACTGCAGTCCAGGAAAACGCACACTGCATCACTCTTGCACGAACACGCTCTTTCTCCTAATATGTTGAGAACTTTCAACAAACAAGAAGAGAAGGGTATTTTGCAGTGAAATTCAGACAGGTTTGTAGAAAAGTCCATCTCTATGGGCTGCACAGTGCAAAACCGTGATTGACTTCATGTTCTCGATGAAAACCTTACATTTCCAAGTGACCTGAAGTAGGACTTTCACAAAAAGATGTGTTTGCGTGTCTGTGGTGAAAGGAGCTCTAGGTTGTGTATTCAGTGCTGGAGAGTGACACACTCTACATAGGTTACACAGCGTTTTGAGAGCACCAACATGCTAAAAACTGAAACTGCTACAAGGTGTGTGTAGCGTGCAGAAAGAAGGCTTGTCATTTCAAAGAAAGAAGAGGAAACCAAAATCCAGGTAGTGAAACGAACACACCAGTATGGGAGATGTGCATGTGGACAGTTTCAAGCAGAGGCTCTTTGTGGACACTTGGAAACAGCGCTGTGAAAAAATTTCGTACGAAGCGGGATTTGGCCAAAGTTGAAAGACCTTCCAAAACCAACCCTAAAGAACTTAGCCAAACAATGAATGTTGCAATAAACTCCTGCAGGAAAGGTGCATCTATGACACAACTCCCGAGCAGGTAGCTACATTCTGCACAGTACAAAATGCATATGAATTCCAGGCTGAAAACTCACTCCAGAAGGAAGCAATGCGTGTGTTTCTCTCTGCAAGGACACTCAGCCACTAGGCTTTTGCTTGCTCCTTCAAAGTCTTTGTAGAAACGTGTGTTTTCACTGCTGGAATACATTTTGGGATGCATTGTTTCAATCTCTTGCAAGCCTCATGTTGTTTCTTACACAATGGGGAAAAATAAGGAGTATGTTTCCCAAATCACTTGAAGTCCAGGAAAACGCACACTGCATCACTCTTGCACGAACACGCTCTTTCTCCTAATACGTTGAGAACTTTCAACAAACAAGAAGAGAAGGGTATTTTGCAGTGAAATTCAGACGGGTTTGTAGAAAAGTACATTTCTATGGGCTGCAGAGTGCAAAACCGTCATTGCCTTCATGTTCTCGATGAAAACCTTACATTTCCAAGTGACCTGAAGTAGGACTTTCACAAAAAGATGTGTTTGCGTGCCTGTGGTGAAAGGAGCTCTAGGTTATGTATTCAGTGCTGGAGAGTGACACACACTACATAGGTTACACAGCGTTTTGAGAGCACCAACATGCTAAAAACTGAAACTGCTACAAGGTGTGTGTAGCGTGCAGAAAAAAGGCTTGTCATTTCAAAGAAAGAAGAGGAAACCAAAATCCAGGTAGTGAAACGAACACACCAGTATGGGAGATGTGCATGTGGACAGTTTCAAGCAGAGGCTCTTTGTGGACACTTGGAAACAGCGCTGTGAAAAAATTTAGTACGAAGAGGGATTTGGCCAAAGTTGAAAGACCTTCCAAAACCAACCCTAAAGAACTTAGCCAAACAATGAATGCTGCAATAAACTCCTGCAGGAAAGGTGCATCTATGACACAACTCCCGAGCAGGTAGCTACATTCTGCCCAGTACAAAATGCATATGAATTCCAGGCGGAAAACTCACTCCAGAAGGAAGCAATGCGTGTGTTTCTCTCTGAAAGACACTCAGCCACTAGGCTTTTGCTTGCTCCTTCAAAGTCTTTGTAGAAACGTGTGTTTCCACTGCCGGAATACGTTTTGGGATGCATTGTTTCAATCTCTTGCAAGCCTCATGTTGTTTCTTACACAATGGGGAAAAATAAGGAGTATGTTTCCCAAATCACTTGAAGTCCAGGAAAACGCACACTGCATCACTCTTGCACGAACACGCTCTTTCTCCTAATATGTTGAGAACTTTCAACAAACAAGAAGGGAAGGGTATTTTGCAGTGAAATTCAGACGGGTTTGTAGAAAAGTACATCTCTATGGGCTGCAGAGTGCAAAACCGTGATTGACTTCATGTTCTCGATGAAAACCTTACATTTCCAAGTGACCTGAAGTAGGACTTTCACAAAAAGATGTGTTTGTGTGTCTGTGGTGAAAGGAGCTCTAGGTTGTGTATTCAGTGCTGGAGAGTGACACACTCTACATAGGTTACACAGCGTTTTGAGAGCACCAACATGCTAAAAACTGAAACTGCTACAAGGTGTGTGTAGCGTGCAGAAAGAAGGCTTGTCATTTCAAAGAAAGAAGAGGAAACCAAAATCCAGGTAGTGAAACGAACACACCAGTATGGGAGATGTGCATGTGGACAGTTTCAAGCAGAGGCTCTTTGTGGACAGTTGGAAACAGCGCTGTGAAAAAATTTCGTACGAAGCGGGATTTGGCCAAAGTTGAAAGACCTTCCAAAACCAACCCTAAAGAACTTAGCCAAACAATGAATGTTGCAATAAACTCCTGCAGGAAAGGTGCATCTATGACACAACTCCCGAGCAGGTAGCTACATTCTGCCCAGTACAAAATGCATATGAATTCCAGGCTGAAAACTCACTCCAGAAGGAAGCAATGCGTGTGTTTCTCTCTGAAAGGACACTCAGCCACTAGGCTTTTGCTTGCTCCTTCAAAGTCTTTGTAGAAACGTGTGTTTTCACTGCTGGAATACGTTTTGGGATGCATTGTTTCAATCTCTTGCAAGCCTCATGTTGTTTCTTACACAATGGGGAAAAATAAGGAGTATGTTTCCCAAATCACTTGAAGTCCAGGAAAACGCACACTGCATCACTCTTGCAGGAACACGCTCTTTCTCCTAATACGTTGAGAACTTTCAACAAACAAGAAGAGAAGGGTATTTTGCAGTGAAATTCAGACGGGTTTGTAGAAAAGTACATTTCTATGGGCTGCAGAGTGCAAAACCGTGATTGACTTCATGTTCTCGATGAAAACCTTATATTTCCAAGTGACCTGAAGTAGGACTTTCACAAAAGATGTGTTTGCGTGTCTGTGGTGAAAGGAGCTCTAGGTTATGTATTCAGTGCTGGAGAGTGACACACACTACATAGGTTACACAGCGTTTTGAGAGCACCAACATGCTAAAAACTGAAACTGCTACAAGGTGTGTGTAGCGTGCAGAAAAAAGGCTTGTCATTTCAAAGAAAGAAGAGGAAACCAAAATCCAGGTAGTGAAACGAACACACCAGTATGGGAGATGTGCATGTGGACAGTTTCAAGCAGAGGCTCTTTGTGGACACTTGGAAACAGCGCTGTGAAAAAATTTAGTACGAAGAGGGATTTGGCCAAAGTTGAAAGACCTTCCAAGACCAACCCTAAAGAACTTAGCCAAACAATGAATGCTGCAATAAACTCCTGCAGGAAAGGTGCATCTATGACACAACTCCCGAGCAGGTAGCTACATTCTGCCCAGTACAAAATGCATATGAATTCCAGGCTGAAAACTCACTCCAGAAGGAAGCAATGCGTGTGTTTCTCTCTGAAAGACACTCAGCCACTAGGCTTTTGCTTGCTCCTTCAAAGTCTTTGTAGAAACGTGTGTTTTCACTGCTGGAATACGTTTTGGGATGCATTGTTTCAATCTCTTGCAAGCCTCATGTTGTTTCTTACAAAATGGGGAAAAATAAGGAGTATGTTTCCCAAATCACTTGCAGTCCAGGAAAACGCACACTGCATCACTCTTGCACGAACACGCTCTTTCTCCTAATATGTTGAGAACTTTCAACAAACAAGAAGAGAAGGGTATTTTGCAGTGAAATTCAGACGGGTTTGTAGAAAAGTACATCTCTATGGGCTGCACAGTGCAAAACCGTGATTGACTTCATGTTCTCGATGAAAACCTTACATTTCCAAGTGACCTGAAGTAGGACTTTCACAAAAAGATGTGTTTGTGTGTCTGTGGTGAAAGGAGCTCTAGGTTGTGTATTCAGTGCTGGAGAGTGACACACTCTACATAGGTTACACAGCGTTTTGAGAGCACCAACATGCTAAAAACTGAAACTGCTACAAGGTGTGTGTAGCGTGCAGAAAGAAGGCTTGTCATTTCAAAGAAAGAAGAGGAAACCAAAATCCAGGTAGTGAAACGAACACACCAGTATGGGAGATGTGCATGTGGACAGTTTCAAGCAGAGGCTCTTTGTGGACACTTGGAAACAGCGCTGTGAAAAAATTTCGTACGAAGCGGGATTTGGCCAAAGTTGAAAGACCTTCCAAAACCAACCCTAAAGAACTTAGCCAAACAATGAATGTTGCAATAAACTCCTGCAGGAAAGGTGCATCTATGACACAACTCCCGAGCAGGTAGCTACATTCTGCCCAGTACAAAATGCATATGAATTCCAGGCTGAAAACTCACTCCAGAAGGAAGCAATGCGTGTGTTTCTCTCTGAAAGGACACTCAGCCACTAGGCTTTTGCTTGCTCCTTCAAAGTCTTTGTAGAAACGTGTGTTTTCACTGCTGGAATACGTTTTGGGATGCATTGTTTCAATCTCTTGCAAGCCTCATGTTGTTTCTTACACAATGGGGAAAAATAAGGAGTATGTTTCCCAAATCACTTGAAGTCCAGGAAAACGCACACTGCATCACTCTTGCACGAACACGCTCTTTCTCCTAATACGTTGAGAACTTTCAACAAACAAGAAGAGAAGGGTATTTTGCAGTGAAATTCAGACGGGTTTGTAGAAAAGTACATTTCTATGGGCTGCAGAGTGCAAAACCGTCATTGACTTCATGTTCTCGATGAAAACCTTACATTTCCAAGTGACCTGAAGTAGGACTTTCACAAAAAGATGTGTTTGCGTGTCTGTGGTGAAAGGAGCTCTAGGTTATGTATTCAGTGCTGGAGAGTGACACACACTACATAGGTTACACAGCGTTTTGAGAGCACCAACATGCTAAAAACTGAAACTGCTACAAGGTGTGTGTAGCGTGCAGAAAAAAGGCTTGTCATTTCAAAGAAAGAAGAGGATACCAAAATCCAGGTAGTGAAACGAACACACCAGTATGGGAGATGTGCATGTGGACAGTTTCAAGCAGAGGCTCTTTGTGGACACTTGGAAACAGCGCTGTGAAAAAATTTAGTACGAAGAGGGATTTGGCCAAAGTTGAAAGACCTTCCAAAACCAACCCTAAAGAACTTAGCCAAACAATGAATGCTGCAATAAACTCCTGCAGGAAAGGTGCATCTATGACACAACTCCCGAGCAGGTAGCTACATTCTGCCCAGTACAAAATGCATATGAATTCCAGGCTGAAAACTCACTCCAGAAGGAAGCAATGCGTGTGTTTCTCTCTGAAAGACACTCAGCCACTAGGCTTTTGCTTGCTCCTTCAAAGTCTTTGTAGAAACGTGTGTTTTCACTGCTGGAATACGTTTTGGGATGCATTGTTTCAATCTCTTGCAAGCCTCATGTTGTTTCTTACACAATGGGGAAAAATAAGGAGTATGTTTCCCAAATCACTTGCAGTCCAGGAAAACGCACACTGCATCACTCTTGCACGAACACGCTCTTTCTCCTAATATGTTGAGAACTTTCAACAAACAAGAAGGGAAGGGTATTTTGCAGTGAAATTCAGACGGGTTTGTAGAAAAGTACATCTCTATGGGCTGCAGAGTGCAAAACCGTGATTGACTTCATGTTCTCGATGAAAACCTTACATTTCCAAGTGACCTGAAGTAGGACTTTCACAAAAAGATGTGTTTGCGTGTCTGTGGTGAAAGGAGCTCTAGGTTGTGTATTCAGTGCTGCAGAGTGACACACTCTACATAGGTTACACAGCGTTTTGAGAGCACCAACATGCTAAAAACTGAAACTGCTACAAGGTGTGTGTAGCGTGCAGAAATTAGGCTTGTCATTTCAAAGAAAGAAGAGGAATCCAAAATCCAGGTAGTGAAACGAACACACCAGTATGGGAGATGTGCATGTGGACAGTTTCAAGCAGAGGCTCTTTGTGGACACTTGGAAACAGCGCTGTGAAAAAAATTCGTACGAAGCGGGATTTGGCCAAAGTTGAAAGACCTTCCAAAACCAACCCTAAAGAACTTAGCCAAACAATGAATGTTGCAATAAACTCCTGCAGGAAAGGTGCATCTATGACACAACTCCCGAGCAAGTAGCTACATTCTGCCCAGTACAAAATGCATATGAATTCCAGGCTGAAAACTCACTCCAGAAGGAAGCAATGCGTGTGTTTCTCTCTGAAAGGACACTCAGCCACTAGGCTTTTGCTTGCTCCTTCAAAGTCTTTGTAGAAACGTGTGTTTTCACTGCTGGAATACGTTTTGGGATGCATTGTTTCAATCTCTTGCAAGCCTCATGTTGTTTCTTACACAATGGGGAAAAATAAGGAGTATGTTTCCCAAATCACTTGAAGTCCAGGAAAACGCACACTGCATCACTCTTGCACGAACACGCTCTTTCTCCTAATACGTTGAGAACTTTCAACAAACAAGAAGAGAAGGGTATTTTGCAGTGAAATTCAGACGGGTTTGTAGAAAAGTACATTTCTATGGGCTGCAGAGTGCAAAACCGTGATTGACTTCATGTTCTCGATGAAAACCTTACATTTCCAAGTGACCTGAAGTAGGACTTTCACAAAAGATGTGTTTGCGTGTCTGTGGTGAAAGGAGCTCTAGGTTATGTATTCAGTGCTGGAGAGTGACACACACTACATAGGTTACACAGCGTTTTGAGAGCACCAACATGCTAAAAACTGAAACTGCTACAAGGTGTGTGTAGCGTGCAGAAAAAAGGCTTGTCATTTCAAAGAAAGAAGAGGAAACCAAAATCCAGGTAGTGAAACGAACACACCAGTATGGGAGATGTGCATGTGGACAGTTTCAAGCAGAGGCTCTTTGTGGACACTTGGAAACAGCGCTGTGAAAAAATTTAGTACGAAGAGGGATTTGGCCAAAGTTGAAAGACCTTCCAAAACCAACCCTAAAGAACTTAGCCAAACAATGAATGTTGCAATATACTCCTGCAGGAAAGGTGCGTCTGTGACATAACTCCCGAGCAGGTAGCTACATTCTGCCCAGTACAAAATGCATATGAATTCCAGGCTGAAAACTCACTCCAGAAGGAAGCAATGCGTGTGTTTCTCTCTGAAAGACACTCAGCCACTAGGCTTTTGCTTGCTCCTTCAAAGTCTTTGTAGAAACGTGTGTTTTCACTGCTGGAATACGTATTGGGATGCATTGTTTCAATATCTTGCAAGCCTCATGTTGTTTCTTACACAATGGGGAAAAATAAGGAGTATGTTTCCCAAATCACTTGCAGTCCAGGAAAACGCACACTGCATCACTCTTGCACGAACACGCTCTTTCTCCTAATATGTTGAGAACTTTCAACAAACAAGAAGAGAAGGGTATTTTGCAGTGAAATTCAGACGGGTTTGTAGAAAAGTCCATCTCTATGGGCTGCACAGTGCAAAACCGTGATTGACTTCATGTTCTCGATGAAAACCTTACATTTCCAAGTGACCTGAAGTAGGACTTTCACAAAAAGATGTGTTTGTGTGTCTGTGGTGAAAGGAGCTCTAGGTTGTGTATTCAGTGCTGGAGAGTGACACACTCTAAATAGGTTACACAGCGTTTTGAGAGCACCAACATGCTAAAAACTGAAACTGCTACAAGGTGTGTGTAGCGTGCAGAAAGAAGGCTTGTCATTTCAAAGAAAGAAGAGGAAACCAAAATCCAGGTAGTGAAACGAACACACCAGTATGGGAGATGTGCATGTGGACAGTTTCAAGCAGAGGCTCTTTGTGGACACTTGGAAACAGCGCTGTGAAAAAATTTCGTACGAAGCGGGATTTGGCCAAAGTTGAAAGACCTTCCAAAACCAACCCTAAAGAACTTAGCCAAACAATGAATGTTGCAATAAACTCCTGCAGGAAAGGTGCATCTATGACACAACTCCCGAGCAGGTAGCTACATTCTGCACAGTACAAAATGCATATGAATTCCAGGCTAAAAAATCACTCCAGAAGGAAGCAATGCGTGTGTTTCTCTCTGAAAGGACACTCAGCCACTAGGCTTTTGCTTGCTCCTTCAAAGTCTTTGTAGAAACGTGTGTTTTCACTGCTGGAATACGTTTTGGGATGCATTGTTTCAATCTCTTGCAAGCCTCATGTTGTTTCTTACACAATGGGGAAAAATAAGGAGTATGTTTCCCAAATCACTTGAAGTCCAGGAAAACGCACAGTGCATCACTCTTGCACGAACACGCTCTTTCTCCTAATGTGTTCAGAACTTTCAACAAACCAGAAAAGAAGGGTATTTTGCAGTGAAATTCAGACGGATTTGTTGAAAAGTACATTTCTATGGGCTGCAGAGTGCAAAACCGTGACTGACTTCATGTTCTCGATGAAAACCTTATATTTCCAAGTGACCTGAAGTAGGACATTCACAAAAAGATGTGTTTGCGTGTCTGTGATGAAAGGAGCTCTAGGTTGTGTATTCAGTGCTGGAGAGTGACACACTCTACATAGGTTACACAGCGTTTTGAGAGCACCAACATGCTAAAAACTGAAACTGCTACAAGGTGTGTGTAGCGTGCAGAAAGAAGGCTTGTCATTTCAAAGAAAGAAGAGGAAACCAAAATCCAGGTAGTGAAACGAACACACCACTATGGGAGATGTGCATGTGGACAGTTTCAAGCAGAGGCTCTTTGTGGACACTTGGAAACAGCGCTGTGAAAAAATTTCGTACGAAGCGGGATTTGGCCAAAGTTGAAAGACCTTCCAAAACCAACCCTAAAGAACTTAGCCAAACAATGAATGTTGCAATAAACTCCTGCAGGAAAGGTGCATCTATGACACAACTCCCGAGCAGGTAGCTACATTCTGCACAGTACAAAATGCATATGAATTCCAGGCTGAAAACTCACTCCAGAAGGAAGCAATGCGTGTGTTTCTCTCTGAAAGGACACTCAGACAGTAGGCTTTTGCTTGCTCCTTCAAAGTCTTTGTAGAAACGTGTGTTTTCACTGCTGGAATACGTTTTGGGATGCATTGTTTCAATCTCTTGCAAGCCTCATGTTGTTCCTTACACAATGGGGAAATATAACGAGTATGTTTCCCAAATCACTTGAAGTCCAGGAAAACGCACACTGCATCACTCTTGCACGAATACGCTCTTTCTCCTAATACGTTGAGAACTTTCAACAAACAAGAAGAGAAGGGTATTTTGCAGTGAAATTCAGACGGGTTTGTAGAAAAGTACATTTATATGGGCTGCAGAGTGCAAAACCGTGATTGACTTCATGTTCTCGATGAAAACCTTACATTTCCAAGTGACCTGAAGTAGGACTTTCACAAAAAGATGTGTTTGCGTGTCTGTGGTGAAAGGAGCTCTAGGTTGTGTAATCAGTGCTGGAGAGTGACACACTCTACATAGGTTACACAGCGTTTTGAGAGCACCAACATGCTAAAAACTGAAACTGCTACAAGGTGTGTGTAGCGTGCAGAAAGAAGGCTTGTGATTTCAAAGAAAGAAGAGGAAAGCAAAATCCAGGTAGTGAAACGAACACACCAGTATGGGAGATGTGCATGTGGACAGTTTCAAGCAGAGGCTCTTTGTGGACACTTGGAAACAGCGCTGTGAAAAAATTTCGTACGAAGCGGGATTTGGCCAAAGTTGAAAGACCTTCCAAAACCAACCCTAAAGAACTTAGCCAAACAATGAATGTTGCAATAAACTCCTGCAGGAAAGGTGCATATATGACACAACTCCCTAGCAGGTAGCTACATTCTGCACAGTACAAAATGCATATGAATTCCAGGCTGAAAACTCACTCCAGAAGGAAGCAATGCGTGTGTTTCTCTCTGAAAGGACACTCAGCCAGTAGGCTTTTGCTTGCTCCTTCAAAGTCTTTGTAGAAACGTGTGTTTTCACTGCTGGAATACGTTTTGGGATGCATTGTTTCAATCTCTTGCAAGCCTCATGTTGTTTCTTACACAATGGGGAAAAATAAGGAGTATGTTTCCCAAATCACTTGAAGTCCAGGAAAACGCACACTGCATCACTCTTGCACGAACACGCTCTTTCTCTTAATACGTTGAGAACTTTCAACAAACAAGAAGAGAAGGGTATTTTGCAGTGAAATTCTGACGGGTTTGTAGAAAAGTACATTTCTATGGGCTGCAGAGTGCAAAACCGTGATTGACTTCATGTTCTCGATGAAAACCTTACATTTCCAAGTGACCTGAAGTAGGACTTTCACAAAAAGATGTGTTTGCGTGTCTGTGGTGAAAGGAGCTCTAGGTTGTGTAATCAGTGCTGGAGAGTGACACACTCTACATAGGTTACACAGCGTTTTGAGAGCACCAACATGCTAAAAACTGAAACTGCTACAAGGTGTGTGTAGCGTGCAGAAAGAAGGCTTGTGATTTCAAAGAAAGAAGAGGAAAGCAAAATCCAGGTAGTGAAACGAACACACCAGTATGGGAGATGTGCATGTGGACAGTTTCAAGCAGAGGCTCTTTGTGGACACTTGGAAACAGCGCTGTGAAAAAATTTCGTACGAAGCGGGATTTGGCCAAAGTTGAAAGACCTTCCAAAACCAACCCTAAAGAACTTAGCCAAACAATGAATGTTGCAATAAACTCCTGCAGGAAAGGTGCATATATGACACAACTCCCTAGCAGGTAGCTACATTCTGCACAGTACAAAATGCATATGAATTCCAGGCTGAAAACTCACTCCAGAAGGAAGCAATGCGTGTGTTTCTCTCTGAAAGGACACTCAGCCAGTAGGCTTTTGCTTGCTCCTTCAAAGTCTTTGTAGAAACGTGTGTTTTCACTGCTGGAATACGTTTTGGGATGCATTGTTTCAATCTCTTGCCAGCCTCATGTTGTTTCTTACACAATGGGGAAAAATAAGGAGTATGTTTCCCAAATCACTTGAAGTCCAGGAAAACGCACACTGCATCACTCTTGCACGAACACGCTCTTTCTCCTAATACGTTGAGAACTTTCAACAAACAAGAAGAGAAGGGTATTTTGCAGTGAAATTCAGACGGGTTTGTAGAAAAGTACATTTCTATGGGCTGCAGAGTGCAAAACCGTGATTGACTTCATGTTCTCGATGAAAACCTTACATTTCCAAGTGACCTGAAGTAGGACTTTCACAAAAAGATGTGTTTGCGTCTCTGTTTTTATAGGAGCTCTAGGATGTGTATTCAGTGCTGGAGAGTGACACACTCTACATAGGTTACACAGCGTTTTGAGAGCACCAACATGCTAAAAACTGAAACTGCTACAAAGTGTGTGTAGCGTGCAGAAAGAAGGCTTGTCATTTCAAAGAAAGAAGAGGAAACCAAAATCCAGGTAGTGAAACGAACACACCAGTATGGGAGATGTGCATGTGGACAGTTTCAAGCAGAGGCTCTTTGTGGACACTTGGAAACAGCGCTGTGAAAAAATTTCGTACGAAGCGGGATTTGGCCAAAGTTGAAAGACCTTCCAAAACCAACCCTAAAGAACTTAGCCAAACAATGAATGTTTCAATAAACTCCTACAGGAAAGGTGCGTCTATGACACAACTCCCGAGCAGGTAGCTACATTCTGCACAGTACAAAATGCATATGAATTCCTGGCTGAAATCTCACTCCAGAAGGAAGCAATGCGTGTGTTTCTCTCTGACAGAACACTCAGCCACTAGGCTTTTGCTTGCTCCTTCAAAGTCTTTGTAGAAACGTGTGTTTTCACTGCTGGAATACGTTTTGGGCTGCATTGTTTCAATCTCTTGCAAGCCTCATATTGTTTCTTACACAATGGGGAAAAATAAGGAGTATGTTTCCCAAATCACTTGAAGTCCAGGAAAACGCACACTGCATCACTCTTGCACGAACACGCTCTTTCTCCTAATACGTGGAGAACTTTCAACAAAGAAGAAGAGAAGGGTATTTTGCAGTGAAATTCAGACTGGTTTGTAGAAAAGTACATTTCTATTGGCTGCAGAGTGCAAAACCGTGATTGACTTCATGTTCCCGATGAAAACCTTACATTTCCAAGTGACCTGAAATAGGACTTTCACAAAAAGATGTGTTTGCGTGTCTGTGGTGAAAGGAGCTCTAGTTTGTGTATTCAGTGCTGGAGAGTAACACACTCTACATAGGTTACACAGCGTTTTGAGCACGAACATGCTAAAAACTGAAACTGCTACAAGGTGTGTGTAGCGTGCAGAAAAAAGGCTTGTCATTTCAAAGAAAGAAGAGGAAACCAAAATCCAGGTAGTGAAACGAACACACCAGTATGGGAGATGTGCATGTGGACAGTTTCAAGCAGAGGCTCTTTGTGGACACTTGGAAACAGCGCTGTGAAAAAATTTCGTACGAAGAGGGATTTGGCTAAAGTTGAAAGACCTTCCAAAACCAACCCTAAAGAACTTAGCCAAACAATGAATGCTGCAATAAACTCCTGCAGGAAAGGTGCATCTATGACACAACTCCCCAGCAGGTAGCTACATTCTGCACAGTACAAAATGCATATGAATTCCAGGCTGAAAACTCACTCCAGAAGGAAGCAATGGGTGTGTTTCTCTCTGAAAGAACACTCAGCCACTAGGCTTTTGCTTGCTCCTTCAAAGTCTTTGTAGAAACGTGTGTTTTCACTGCTGGAATACTTTTTGGGATGCATTGTTTCAATCTCTTGCAAGCCTCATGTTGTTTCTTACACAATGGGGAAAAATAAGGAGTATATTTCCCAAATCACTTGAAGTCCAGGAAAACGCACACTGCATCACTCTTGCACGAACACGCTCTATCTCCTAATACGTTGAGAACTTTCAACAAACAAGAAGAGAAGGGTATTTTGCAGTGAAATTCAGACGGGTTTGTAGAAAAGTACATTTCTATGGGCTGCAGAGTGCAAAACCGTGATTGACTTCATGTTCTCGATGAAAACCTTACATTTCCAAGTGACCTGAAGTAGGACTTTCACAAAAAGATGTGTTTGCGTCTCTGTTTTTATAGGAGCTCTAGGATGTGTATTCAGTGCTGGAGAGTGACACACTCTACCTAGGTTACACAGCGTTTTGAGAGCACCAACATGCTAAAAACTGAAACTGCTACAAGGTGTGTGTAGCGTGCAGAAAGAAGGCTTGTCATTTCAAAGAAAGAAGAGGAACCCATAATCCAGGTAGTGAAACGAACACACCAGTATGGGAGGTGTGCATGTGGACAGTTTCAAGCAGAGGCTCTTTGTGGACACTTGGAAACAGCGCTGTGAAAAAATTTCGTACGAAGCGGGATTTGGCCAAAGTTGAAAGACCTTCCAAAACCAACCCTAAAGAACTTAGCCAAACAATGAATGTTGCAATAAACTCCTGCAGGAAAGGTGCATCTATGACACAACTCCCGAGCAGGTAGCTACATTCTGCACAGTACAAAATGCATATGAATTCCAGGCTGAAAACTCACTCCAGAAGGAAGCAATGCGTGTGTTTCTCTCTGAAAGGACACTCAGCCAGTAGGCTTTTGCTTGCTCCTTCAAAGTCTTTGTAGAAACGTGTGTTTTCACTCCTGGAATACGTTTTGGGATGCATTGTTTCAATCTCTTGCAAGCCTCATGTTGTTTCTTACACAATGGGGAAAAATAAGGAGTATATTTCCCAAATCACTTGAAGTCCAGGAAAACGCACACTGCATCACTCTTGCACGAACACGCTCTCTCTCCTAATACGTTGAGAACTTTCAACAAACAAGAAGAGAAGGGTATTTTGCAGTGAAATTCAGACGGGTTTGTAGAAAAGTACATTTCTATGGGCTGCAGAGTGCAAAACCGTGATTGACTTCATGTTCTCGATGAAAACCTTACATTTCCAAGTGACCTGAAGTAGGACTTTCACAAAAAGATGTGTTTGCGTGTCTGTTTTTATAGGAGCTCTAGGATGTGTATTCAGTGCTGGAGAGTGACACACTCTACATAGGTTACACAGCGTTTTGAGAGCACCAACATGCTAAAAACTGAAACTGCTACAAGGTGTGTGTAGCGTGCAGAAAGAAGGCTTGTCATTTCAAAGAAAGAAGAGGAAACCAAAATCCAGGTAGTGAAACGAACACACCAGTATGGGAGATGTGCATGTGGACAGTTTCAAGCAGAGGCTCTTTGTGGACACTTGGAAACAGCGCTGTGAAAAAATTTCGGACGAAGCGGGATTTCGCCAAAGTCGAACGACCTTCCAAAACCAACCCTAAAGAACTTAGCCAAACAATGAATGTTGCAATAAACTCCTGCAGGAAAGGTGCGTCTATGACACAACTCCCGAGCAGGTAGCTACATTCTGCACAGTATAAAATGCATATGTATTCCAGGCTGAAAACTCACTCCAGAAGGAAGCAATGCGTGTGTTTCTCTCTGAAAGAAGACTCAGCCACTAGGCTTTTGCTTGCTCCTTCAAAGTCTTTGTAGAAACGTGTGTTTTCACTGCTGGAATACGTTTTGGGATGCATTGTTTCAATCTCTTGCAAGCCTCATGTTGTTTCTTACACAATGGGGAAAAATAAGGAGTATGTTTCCCAAATCACTTGAAGTCCAGGAAAACGCACACTGCATCACTCTTGCACGAACACGCTCTTTCTCCTAATGTGTTGAGAACTTTCAACAAACCAGAAAAAAGGGTATTTTGCAGTGAAATTCAGACGGGTTTGTAGAAAAGTACATTTCTATGGGCTGCAGAGTGCAAAACCGTGATTGACTTCATGTTCTAGATGAAAACCTTACATTTCCAAGTGACCTGAAGTAGGACTTTCACAAAAAGTTGTGTTTGCGTGTCTGTGGTGAAAGGAGCTCTAGGTTGTGTATTCAGGGCTGGAGAGTGACACACTCTACATAGGTTACACAGCGTTTTGAGAGCACGAACATGCTAAAAACTGAAACTGCTACAAGGTGTGTGTAGCGTGCAGAAAGAAGGCTTGTCATTTCAAAGAAAGAAGAGGAAACCAAAATCCAGGTAGTGAAACGAACACACCAGTATGGGAGATGTGCATGTGGACAGTTTCAAGCAGAGGCTCTTTGTGGACACTTGGAAACAGCGCTGTGAAAAAATTTCGTACGAAGCGGGATTTGGCCAAAGTTGAAAGACCTTCCAAAACCAACCCTAAAGAACTTAGCCAAACAATGAATGTTGCAATAAACTCCTGCCGGAAAGGTGCGTCTATGACACAACTCCCGAGCAGGTAGCTACATTCTGCACAGTATAAAATGCATATGAATTCCAGGCTGAAAACTCACTCCAGAAGGAAGCAATGCGTGTGTTTCTCTCTGAAAGAAGACTCAGCCACTAGGCTTTTGCTTGCTCCTTCAAAGTCTTTGTAGAAACGTGTGTTTTCACTGCTGGAATATGTTTTGGGATGCATTGTTTCAATCTCTTGCAAGCCTCATGTTGTTTCTTACACAATGGGGAAAAATAAGGAGTATGTTTCCCAAATCACTTGAAGTCCAGGAAAACGCACACTGCATCAATCTTGCACGAACACGCTCTTTCTCCTAATACGTTGAGAACTTTCAACAAACAAGAAGAGAAGGGTATTTTGCAGTGAAATTCAGACTGGTTTGTAGAAAAGTACATTTCTATTGGCTGCAGAGTGCAAAACCGTGATTGACTTCATGTTCTCGATGAAAACCTTACATTTCCAAGTGACCTGAATTGGGACTTTCACAAAAAGATGTGTTTGCGTGTCTGTGGTGAAAGGAGTTCTAGGTTGTGTATTCAGTGCTGGAGAGTGACACACTCTACATAGGTTACACAGCATTTTGAGAACACGAACATGCTAAAAACTGAAACTGCTACAAGGTGTGTGTAGCGTGCAGAAAAAAGGCTTGTCATTTCAAAGAAAGAAGAGGAAACCAAAATCCAGGTATTGAAACGAACACACCAGTATGGGAGATGTGCATGTGGACAGTTTCAAGCAGAGGCTCTTTGTGGACACTTGGAAACAGCGCTGTGAAAAAATTTCGTACGAAGCGGGATTTGGCCAAAGTTGAAAGACCTTCCAAAACCAACCCTAAAGAACTTAGCCAAACAATGAATGTTGCAATAAACTCCTGCAGGAAAGGTGCGTCTATGACACAACTCCCGAGCAGGTAGCTACATTCTGCACAGTACAAAATGCATATGAATTCCAGGCTGAAAACTCACTCCAGAAGGAAGCAATGCGTGTGTTTCTCTCTGAAAGAACACTCAGCCACTAGGCTTTTGCTTGCTCCTTCAAAGTCTTTGTAGAAACGTGTGTTTTCACTGCTGGAATACGTTTTGGGATGCATTGTTTCAATCTCTTGCAAGCCTCATGTTGTTTCTTACACAATGGGGAAAAATAAGGAGTATGTTTCCCAAATCACTTGAAGTCCAGGAAAACGCACACTGCATCACTCTTGCACGAACACGCTCTTTCTCCTAATACGTTGAGAACTTTCAACAAACAAGAAGAGAAGGGTATTTTGCAGTGAAATTCAGACGGGTTTGTAGAAAAGTACACATGTATGGGCTGCAGAGTGCAAAACCGTGATTGACTTCATGTTCTCGATGAAAACCTTACATTTCCAAGTGACCTGAAGTAGGACTTTCACAAAAAGATGTGTTTGCGTGTCTGTGGTGAAAGGAGCTCTAGGTTGTGTATTCAGTGCTGGAGAGTGACACACTCTACATAGGTTACACAGCGTTTTGAGAGCACCAACATGCTAAAAACTGAAACTGCTACAAGGTGTGTGTAGCGTGCAGAAAGAAGGCTTGTCATTTCAAAGAAAGAAGAGGAAACCAAAATCCAGGTAGTGAAACGAACACACCAGTATGGGAGATGTGCATGTGGACAGTTTCAAGCAGAGGCTCTTTGTGGACACTTGGAAACAGCGCTGTGAAAAAATTTCGTACGAAGCGGGATTTGGCCAAAGTTGAAAGACCTTCCAAAACCAACCCTAAAGAACTTAGCCAAACAATGAATGTTGCAATAAACTCCTGCAGGAAAGGTGCATCTATGACACAACTCCCGAGCAGGTAGCTACATTCTTCACAGTACAAAATGCATATGAATTCCAGGCTGAAAACTCACTCCAGAAGGAAGCAATGCGTGTGTTTCTCTCTGAAAGGACACTCAGACAGTAGGCTTTTGCTTGCTCCTTCAAAGTCTTTGTAGAAACGTGTGTTTTCACTGCTGGAATACGTTTTGGGATGCATTGTTTCAATCTCTTGCAAGCCTCATGTTGTTTCTTACACAATGGGGAAATATAACGAGTATGTTTCCCAAATCACTTGAAGTCCAGGAAAACGCACACTGCATCACTCTTGCACGAATACGCTCTTTCTCCTAATACGTTGAGAACTTTCAACAAACAAGAAGAGAAGGGTATTTTGCAGTGAAATTCAGACGGGTTTGTAGAAAAGTACATTTCTATGGGCTGCAGAGTGCAAAACCGTGATTGACTTCATGTTCTCGATGAAAACCTTACATTTCCAAGTGACCTGAAGTGGGACTTTCACAAAAAGATGTGTTTGCGTGTCTGTGGTGAAAGGAGTTCTAGGTTGTGTATTCAGTGCTGGAGAGTGACACACTCTACATAGGTTACACAGCATTTTGAGAACACGAACATGCTAAAAACTGAAACTGCTACAAGGTGTGTGTAGCGTGCAGAAAAAAGGCTTGTCATTTCAAAGAAAGAAGAGGAAACCAAAATCCAGGTATTGAAACGAACACACCAGTATGGGAGATGTGCATGTGGACAGTTTCAAGCAGAGGCTCTTTGAGGACACTTGGAAACAGCGCTGTGAAAAAATTTCGTACGAAGCGGGATTTGGCCAAAGTTGAAAGACCTTCCAAAACCAACCCTAAAGAACTTAGCCAAACAATGAATGTTGCAATAAACTCCTGCAGGAAAGGTGCGTCTATGACACAACTCCCGAGCAGGTAGCTACATTCTGCACAGTACAAAATGCATATGAATTCCAGGCTGAAAACTCACTCCAGAAGGAAGCAATGCGTGTGTTTCTCTCTGAAAGAACACTCAGCCACTAGGCTTTTGCTTGCTCCTTCAAAGTCTTTGTAGAAACGTGTGTTTTCACTGCTGGAATACGTTTTGGGATGCATTGTTTCAATCTCTTGCAAGCCTCATGTTGTTTCTTACACAATGGGGAAAAATAAGGAGTATGTTTCCCAAATCACTTGAAGTCCAGGAAAACGCACACTGCATCACTCTTGCACGAACACGCTCTTTCTCCTAATACGTTGAGAACTTTCAACAAACAAGAAGAGAAGGGTATTTTGCGGTGAAATTCAGACGGGTTTGTAGAAAAGTACACATCTATGGGCTGCAGAGTGCAAAACCGTGATTGACTTCATGTTCTCGATGAAAACCTTACATTTCCAAGTGACCTGAAGTAGGACTTTCACAAAAAGATGTGTTTGCGTGTCTGTGGTGAAAGGAGCTCTAGGTTGTGTATTCAGTGCTGGAGAGTGACACACTCTACATAGGTTACACAGCGTTTTGAGAGCACCAACATGCTAAAAACTGAAACTGCTACAAGGTGTGTGTAGCGTGCAGAAAGAAGGCTTGTCATTTCAAAGAAAGAAGAGGAAACCAAAATCCAGGTAGTGAAACGAACACACCAGTATGGGAGATGTGCATGTGGACAGTTTCAAGCAGAGGCTCTTTGTGGACACTTGGAAACAGCGCTGTGAAAAAATTTCGTACGAAGCGGGATTTGGCCAAAGTTGAAAGACCTTCCAAAACCAACCCTAAAGAACTTAGCCAAACAATGAATGTTGCAATAAACTCCTGCAGGAAAGGTGCATCTATGACACAACTCCCGAGCAGGTAGCTACATTCTTCACAGTACAAAATGCATATGAATTCCAGGCTGAAAACTCACTCCAGAAGGAAGCAATGCGTGTGTTTCTCTCTGAAAGGACACTCAGACAGTAGGCTTTTGCTTGCTCCTTCAAAGTCTTTGTAGAAACGTGTGTTTTCACTGCTGGAATACGTTTTGGGATGCATTGTTTCAATCTCTTGCAAGCCTCATGTTGTTTCTTACACAATGGGGAAAAATAAGGAGTATGTTTCCCAAATCACTTGAAGTCCAGGAAAACGCACACTGCATCACTCTTGCACGAACACGCTCTTTCTCCTAATACGTTGAGAACTTTCAACAAACAAGAAGAGAAGGGTATTTTGCAGTGAAATTCAGACGGGTTTGTAGAAAAGTACACATCTATGGGCTGCAGAGTGCAAAACCGTGATTGACTTCATGTTCTCGATGAAAACCTTACATTTCCAAGTGACCTGAAGTAGGACTTTCACAAAAAGATGTGTTTGCGTGTCTGTGGTGAAAGGAGCTCTAGGTTGTGTATTCAGTGCTGGAGAGTGACACACTCTACATAGGTTACACAGCGTTTTGAGAGCACCAACATGCTAAAAACTGAAACTGCTACAAGGTGTGTGTAGCGTGCAGAAAGAAGGCTTGTCATTTCAAAGAAAGAAGAGGAAACCAAAATCCAGGTAGTGAAACGAACACACCAGTATGGGAGATGTGCATGTGGACAGTTTCAAGCAGAGGCTCTTTGTGGACACTTGGAAACAGCGCTGTGAAAAAATTTCGTACGAAGCGGGATTTGGCCAAAGTTGAAAGACCTTCCAAAACCAACCCTAAAGAACTTAGCCAAACAATGAATGTTGCAATAAACTCCTGCAGGAAAGGTGCATCTATGACACAACTCCCGAGCAGGTAGCTACATTCTTCACAGTACAAAATGCATATGAATTCCAGGCTGAAAACTCACTCCAGAAGGAAGCAATGCGTGTGTTTCTCTCTGAAAGGACACTCAGACAGTAGGCTTTTGCTTGCTCCTTCAAAGTCTTTGTAGAAACGTGTGTTTTCACTGCTGGAATACGTTTTGGGATGCATTGTTTCAATCTCTTGCAAGCCTCATGTTGTTTCTTACAAAATGGGGAAATATAACGAGTATGTTTCCCAAATCACTTGAAGTCCAGGAAAACGCACACTGCATCACTCTTGCACGAATACGCTCTTTCTCCTAATACGTTGAGAACTTTCAACAAACAAGAAGAGAAGGGTATTTTGCAGTGAAATTCAGACGGGTTTGTAGAAAAGTACATTTCTATGGGCTGCAGAGTGCAAAACCGTGATTGACTTCATGTTCTCGATGAAAACCTTACATTTCCAAGTGACCTGAAGTAGGACTTTCACAAAAAGATGTGTTTGCGTGTCTGTGGTGAAAGGAGCTCTAGGTTGTGTATTCAGTGCTGGAGAGTGACACACTCTACATAGGTTACACAGCGTTTTGAGAGCACCAACATGCTAAAAACTGAAACTGCTACAAGGTGTGTGTAGCGTGCAGAAAGAAGGCTTGTCATTTCAAAGAAAGAAGAGGAAAGCAAAATCCAGGTAGTGAAACGAACACACCAGTATGGGAGATGTGCATGTGGACAGTTTCAAGCAGAGGCTCTTTGTGGACACTTGGAAACAGCGCTGTGAAAAAATTTCGTACGAAGCGGGATTTGGCCAAAGTTGAAAGACCTTCCAAAACCAACCCTAAAGAACTTAGCCAAACAATGAATGTTGCAATAAACTCCTGCAGGAAAGGTGCATCTATGACACAACTCCCTAGCAGGTAGCTACATTCTGCACAGTACAAAATGCATATGAATTCCAGGCTGAAAACTCACTCCAGAAGGAAGCAATGCGTGTGTTTCTCTCTGAAAGGACACTCAGCCAGTAGGCTTTTGCTTGCTCCTTCAAAGTCTTTGTAGAAACGTGTGTTTTCACTGCTGGAATACGTTTTGGGATGCATTGTTTCAATCTCTTGCCAGCCTCATGTTGTTTCTTACACAATGGGGAAAAATAAGGAGTATGTTTCCCAAATCACTTGAAGTCCAGGAAAACGCACACTGCATCACTCTTGCAGGAACACGCTCTTTCTCCTAATACGTTGAGAACTTTCAACAAACAAGAAGAGAAGGGTATTTTGCAGTGAAATTCAGACGGGTTTGTAGAAAAGTACATTTCTATGGGCTGCAGAGTGCAAAACCGTGATTGACTTCATGTTCTCGATGAAAACCTTATATTTCCAAGTGACCTGAAGTAGGACTTTCACAAAAGATGTGTTTGCGTGTCTGTGGTGAAAGGAGCTCTAGGTTATGTATTCAGTGCTGGAGAGTGACACACACTACATAGGTTACACAGCGTTTTGAGAGCACCAACATGCTAAAAACTGAAACTGCTACAAGGTGTGTGTAGCGTGCAGAAAAAAGGCTTGTCATTTCAAAGAAAGAAGAGGAAACCAAAATCCAGGTAGTGAAACGAACACACCAGTATGGGAGATGTGCATGTGGACAGTTTCAAGCAGAGGCTCTTTGTGGACACTTGGAAACAGCGCTGTGAAAAAATTTAGTACGAAGAGGGATTTGGCCAAAGTTGAAAGACCTTCCAAAACCAACCCTAAAGAACTTAGCCAAACAATGAATGCTGCAATAAACTCCTGCAGGAAAGGTGCATCTATGACACAACTCCCGAGCAGGTAGCTACATTCTGCCCAGTACAAAATGCATATGAATTCCAGGCTGAAAACTCACTCCAGAAGGAAGCAATGCGTGTGTTTCTCTCTGAAAGACACTCAGCCACTAGGCTTTTGCTTGCTCCTTCAAAGTCTTTGTAGAAACGTGTGTTTTCACTGCTGGAATACGTTTTGGGATGCATTGTTTCAATCTCTTGCAAGCCTCATGTTGTTTCTTACAAAATGGGGAAAAATAAGGAGTATGTTTCCCAAATCACTTGCAGTCCAGGAAAACGCACACTGCATCACTCTTGCACGAACACGCTCTTTCTCCTAATATGTTGAGAACTTTCAACAAACAAGAAGAGAAGGGTATTTTGCAGTGAAATTCAGACGGGTTTGTAGAAAAGTACATCTCTATGGGCTGCACAGTGCAAAACCGTGATTGACTTCATGTTCTCGATGAAAACCTTACATTTCCAAGTGACCTGAAGTAGGACTTTCACAAAAAGATGTGTTTGTGTGTCTGTGGTGAAAGGAGCTCTAGGTTGTGTATTCAGTGCTGGAGAGTGACACACTCTACATAGGTTACACAGCGTTTTGAGAGCACCAACATGCTAAAAACTGAAACTGCTACAAGGTGTGTGTAGCGTGCAGAAAGAAGGCTTGTCATTTCAAAGAAAGAAGAGGAAACCAAAATCCAGGTAGTGAAACGAACACACCAGTATGGGAGATGTGCATGTGGACAGTTTCAAGCAGAGGCTCTTTGTGGACACTTGGAAACAGCGCTGTGAAAAAATTTCGTACGAAGCGGGATTTGGCCAAAGTTGAAAGACCTTCCAAAACCAACCCTAAAGAACTTAGCCAAACAATGAATGTTGCAATAAACTCCTGCAGGAAAGGTGCATCTATGACACAACTCCCGAGCAGGTAGCTACATTCTGCCCAGTACAAAATGCATATGAATTCCAGGCTGAAAACTCACTCCAGAAGGAAGCAATGCGTGTGTTTCTCTCTGAAAGGACACTCAGCCACTAGGCTTTTGCTTGCTCCTTCAAAGTCTTTGTAGAAACGTGTGTTTTCACTGCTGGAATACGTTTTGGGATGCATTGTTTCAATCTCTTGCAAGCCTCATGTTGTTTCTTACACAATGGGGAAAAATAAGGAGTATGTTTCCCAAATCACTTGAAGTCCAGGAAAACGCACACTGCATCACTCTTGCACGAACACGCTCTTTCTCCTAATACGTTGAGAACTTTCAACAAACAAGAAGAGAAGGGTATTTTGCAGTGAAATTCAGACGGGTTTGTAGAAAAGTACATTTCTATGGGCTGCAGAGTGCAAAACCGTCATTGACTTCATGTTCTCGATGAAAACCTTACATTTCCAAGTGACCTGAAGTAGGACTTTCACAAAAAGATGTGTTTGCGTGTCTGTGGTGAAAGGAGCTCTAGGTTATGTATTCAGTGCTGGAGAGTGACACACACTACATAGGTTACACAGCGTTTTGAGAGCACCAACATGCTAAAAACTGAAACTGCTACAAGGTGTGTGTAGCGTGCAGAAAAAAGGCTTGTCATTTCAAAGAAAGAAGAGGATACCAAAATCCAGGTAGTGAAACGAACACACCAGTATGGGAGATGTGCATGTGGACAGTTTCAAGCAGAGGCTCTTTGTGGACACTTGGAAACAGCGCTGTGAAAAAATTTAGTACGAAGAGGGATTTGGCCAAAGTTGAAAGACCTTCCAAAACCAACCCTAAAGAACTTAGCCAAACAATGAATGCTGCAATAAACTCCTGCAGGAAAGGTGCATCTATGACACAACTCCCGAGCAGGTAGCTACATTCTGCCCAGTACAAAATGCATATGAATTCCAGGCTGAAAACTCACTCCAGAAGGAAGCAATGCGTGTGTTTCTCTCTGAAAGACACTCAGCCACTAGGCTTTTGCTTGCTCCTTCAAAGTCTTTGTAGAAACGTGTGTTTTCACTGCTGGAATACGTTTTGGGATGCATTGTTTCAATCTCTTGCAAGCCTCATGTTGTTTCTTACACAATGGGGAAAAATAAGGAGTATGTTTCCCAAATCACTTGCAGTCCAGGAAAACGCACACTGCATCACTCTTGCACGAACACGCTCTTTCTCCTAATATGTTGAGAACTTTCAACAAACAAGAAGGGAAGGGTATTTTGCAGTGAAATTCAGACGGGTTTGTAGAAAAGTACATCTCTATGGGCTGCAGAGTGCAAAACCGTGATTGACTTCATGTTCTCGATGAAAACCTTACATTTCCAAGTGACCTGAAGTAGGACTTTCACAAAAAGATGTGTTTGCGTGTCTGTGGTGAAAGGAGCTCTAGGTTGTGTATTCAGTGCTGCAGAGTGACACACTCTACATAGGTTACACAGCGTTTTGAGAGCACCAACATGCTAAAAACTGAAACTGCTACAAGGTGTGTGTAGCGTGCAGAAATTAGGCTTGTCATTTCAAAGAAAGAAGAGGAATCCAAAATCCAGGTAGTGAAACGAACACACCAGTATGGGAGATGTGCATGTGGACAGTTTCAAGCAGAGGCTCTTTGTGGACACTTGGAAACAGCGCTGTGAAAAAAATTCGTACGAAGCGGGATTTGGCCAAAGTTGAAAGACCTTCCAAAACCAACCCTAAAGAACTTAGCCAAACAATGAATGTTGCAATAAACTCCTGCAGGAAAGGTGCATCTATGACACAACTCCCGAGCAGGTAGCTACATTCTGCCCAGTACAAAATGCATATGAATTCCAGGCTGAAAACTCACTCCAGAAGGAAGCAATGCGTGTGTTTCTCTCTGAAAGGACACTCAGCCACTAGGCTTTTGCTTGCTCCTTCAAAGTCTTTGTAGAAACGTGTGTTTTCACTGCTGGAATACGTTTTGGGATGCATTGTTTCAATCTCTTGCAAGCCTCATGTTGTTTCTTACACAATGGGGAAAAATAAGGAGTATGTTTCCCAAATCACTTGAAGTCCAGGAAAACGCACACTGCATCACTCTTGCACGAACACGCTCTTTCTCCTAATACGTTGAGAACTTTCAACAAACAAGAAGAGAAGGGTATTTTGCAGTGAAATTCAGACGGGTTTGTAGAAAAGTACATTTCTATGGGCTGCAGAGTGCAAAACCGTGATTGACTTCATGTTCTCGATGAAAACCTTACATTTCCAAGTGACCTGAAGTAGGACTTTCACAAAAGATGTGTTTGCGTGTCTGTGGTGAAAGGAGCTCTAGGTTATGTATTCAGTGCTGGAGAGTGACACACACTACATAGGTTACACAGCGTTTTGAGAGCACCAACATGCTAAAAACTGAAACTGCTACAAGGTGTGTGTAGCGTGCAGAAAAAAGGCTTGTCATTTCAAAGAAAGAAGAGGAAACCAAAATCCAGGTAGTGAAACGAACACACCAGTATGGGAGATGTGCATGTGGACAGTTTCAAGCAGAGGCTCTTTGTGGACACTTGGAAACAGCGCTGTGAAAAAATTTAGTACGAAGAGGGATTTGGCCAAAGTTGAAAGACCTTCCAAAACCAACCCTAAAGAACTTAGCCAAACAATGAATGTTGCAATATACTCCTGCAGGAAAGGTGCGTCTGTGACATAACTCCCGAGCAGGTAGCTACATTCTGCCCAGTACAAAATGCATATGAATTCCAGGCTGAAAACTCACTCCAGAAGGAAGCAATGCGTGTGTTTCTCTCTGAAAGACACTCAGCCACTAGGCTTTTGCTTGCTCCTTCAAAGTCTTTGTAGAAACGTGTGTTTTCACTGCTGGAATACGTATTGGGATGCATTGTTTCAATATCTTGCAAGCCTCATGTTGTTTCTTACACAATGGGGAAAAATAAGGAGTATGTTTCCCAAATCACTTGCAGTCCAGGAAAACGCACACTGCATCACTCTTGCACGAACACGCTCTTTCTCCTAATATGTTGAGAACTTTCAACAAACAAGAAGAGAAGGGTATTTTGCAGTGAAATTCAGACGGGTTTGTAGAAAAGTCCATCTCTATGGGCTGCACAGTGCAAAACCGTGATTGACTTCATGTTCTCGATGAAAACCTTACATTTCCAAGTGACCTGAAGTAGGACTTTCACAAAAAGATGTGTTTGTGTGTCTGTGGTGAAAGGAGCTCTAGGTTGTGTATTCAGTGCTGGAGAGTGACACACTCTAAATAGGTTACACAGCGTTTTGAGAGCACCAACATGCTAAAAACTGAAACTGCTACAAGGTGTGTGTAGCGTGCAGAAAGAAGGCTTGTCATTTCAAAGAAAGAAGAGGAAACCAAAATCCAGGTAGTGAAACGAACACACCAGTATGGGAGATGTGCATGTGGACAGTTTCAAGCAGAGGCTCTTTGTGGACACTTGGAAACAGCGCTGTGAAAAAATTTCGTACGAAGCGGGATTTGGCCAAAGTTGAAAGACCTTCCAAAACCAACCCTAAAGAACTTAGCCAAACAATGAATGTTGCAATAAACTCCTGCAGGAAAGGTGCATCTATGACACAACTCCCGAGCAGGTAGCTACATTCTGCACAGTACAAAATGCATATGAATTCCAGGCTAAAAAATCACTCCAGAAGGAAGCAATGCGTGTGTTTCTCTCTGAAAGGACACTCAGCCACTAGGCTTTTGCTTGCTCCTTCAAAGTCTTTGTAGAAACGTGTGTTTTCACTGCTGGAATACGTTTTGGGATGCATTGTTTCAATCTCTTGCAAGCCTCATGTTGTTTCTTACACAATGGGGAAAAATAAGGAGTATGTTTCCCAAATCACTTGAAGTCCAGGAAAACGCACAGTGCATCACTCTTGCACGAACACGCTCTTTCTCCTAATGTGTTCAGAACTTTCAACAAACCAGAAAAGAAGGGTATTTTGCAGTGAAATTCAGACGGATTTGTTGAAAAGTACATTTCTATGGGCTGCAGAGTGCAAAACCGTGACTGACTTCATGTTCTCGATGAAAACCTTATATTTCCAAGTGACCTGAAGTAGGACATTCACAAAAAGATGTGTTTGCGTGTCTGTGATGAAAGGAGCTCTAGGTTGTGTATTCAGTGCTGGAGAGTGACACACTCTACATAGGTTACACAGCGTTTTGAGAGCACCAACATGCTAAAAACTGAAACTGCTACAAGGTGTGTGTAGCGTGCAGAAAGAAGGCTTGTCATTTCAAAGAAAGAAGAGGAAACCAAAATCCAGGTAGTGAAACGAACACACCACTATGGGAGATGTGCATGTGGACAGTTTCAAGCAGAGGCTCTTTGTGGACACTTGGAAACAGCGCTGTGAAAAAATTTCGTACGAAGCGGGATTTGGCCAAAGTTGAAAGACCTTCCAAAACCAACCCTAAAGAACTTAGCCAAACAATGAATGTTGCAATAAACTCCTGCAGGAAAGGTGCATCTATGACACAACTCCCGAGCAGGTAGCTACATTCTGCACAGTACAAAATGCATATGAATTCCAGGCTGAAAACTCACTCCAGAAGGAAGCAATGCGTGTGTTTCTCTCTGAAAGGACACTCAGACAGTAGGCTTTTGCTTGCTCCTTCAAAGTCTTTGTAGAAACGTGTGTTTTCACTGCTGGAATACGTTTTGGGATGCATTGTTTCAATCTCTTGCAAGCCTCATGTTGTTCCTTACACAATGGGGAAATATAACGAGTATGTTTCCCAAATCACTTGAAGTCCAGGAAAACGCACACTGCATCACTCTTGCACGAATACGCTCTTTCTCCTAATACGTTGAGAACTTTCAACAAACAAGAAGAGAAGGGTATTTTGCAGTGAAATTCAGACGGGTTTGTAGAAAAGTACATTTATATGGGCTGCAGAGTGCAAAACCGTGATTGACTTCATGTTCTCGATGAAAACCTTACATTTCCAAGTGACCTGAAGTAGGACTTTCACAAAAAGATGTGTTTGCGTGTCTGTGGTGAAAGGAGCTCTAGGTTGTGTAATCAGTGCTGGAGAGTGACACACTCTACATAGGTTACACAGCGTTTTGAGAGCACCAACATGCTAAAAACTGAAACTGCTACAAGGTGTGTGTAGCGTGCAGAAAGAAGGCTTGTGATTTCAAAGAAAGAAGAGGAAAGCAAAATCCAGGTAGTGAAACGAACACACCAGTATGGGAGATGTGCATGTGGACAGTTTCAAGCAGAGGCTCTTTGTGGACACTTGGAAACAGCGCTGTGAAAAAATTTCGTACGAAGCGGGATTTGGCCAAAGTTGAAAGACCTTCCAAAACCAACCCTAAAGAACTTAGCCAAACAATGAATGTTGCAATAAACTCCTGCAGGAAAGGTGCATATATGACACAACTCCCTAGCAGGTAGCTACATTCTGCACAGTACAAAATGCATATGAATTCCAGGCTGAAAACTCACTCCAGAAGGAAGCAATGCGTGTGTTTCTCTCTGAAAGGACACTCAGCCAGTAGGCTTTTGCTTGCTCCTTCAAAGTCTTTGTAGAAACGTGTGTTTTCACTGCTGGAATACGTTTTGGGATGCATTGTTTCAATCTCTTGCAAGCCTCATGTTGTTTCTTACACAATGGGGAAAAATAAGGAGTATGTTTCCCAAATCACTTGAAGTCCAGGAAAACGCACACTGCATCACTCTTGCACGAACACGCTCTTTCTCTTAATACGTTGAGAACTTTCAACAAACAAGAAGAGAAGGGTATTTTGCAGTGAAATTCTGACGGGTTTGTAGAAAAGTACATTTCTATGGGCTGCAGAGTGCAAAACCGTGATTGACTTCATGTTCTCGATGAAAACCTTACATTTCCAAGTGACCTGAAGTAGGACTTTCACAAAAAGATGTGTTTGCGTGTCTGTGGTGAAAGGAGCTCTAGGTTGTGTAATCAGTGCTGGAGAGTGACACACTCTACATAGGTTACACAGCGTTTTGAGAGCACCAACATGCTAAAAACTGAAACTGCTACAAGGTGTGTGTAGCGTGCAGAAAGAAGGCTTGTGATTTCAAAGAAAGAAGAGGAAAGCAAAATCCAGGTAGTGAAACGAACACACCAGTATGGGAGATGTGCATGTGGACAGTTTCAAGCAGAGGCTCTTTGTGGACACTTGGAAACAGCGCTGTGAAAAAATTTCGTACGAAGCGGGATTTGGCCAAAGTTGAAAGACCTTCCAAAACCAACCCTAAAGAACTTAGCCAAACAATGAATGTTGCAATAAACTCCTGCAGGAAAGGTGCATATATGACACAACTCCCTAGCAGGTAGCTACATTCTGCACAGTACAAAATGCATATGAATTCCAGGCTGAAAACTCACTCCAGAAGGAAGCAATGCGTGTGTTTCTCTCTGAAAGGACACTCAGCCAGTAGGCTTTTGCTTGCTCCTTCAAAGTCTTTGTAGAAACGTGTGTTTTCACTGCTGGAATACGTTTTGGGATGCATTGTTTCAATCTCTTGCCAGCCTCATGTTGTTTCTTACACAATGGGGAAAAATAAGGAGTATGTTTCCCAAATCACTTGAAGTCCAGGAAAACGCACACTGCATCACTCTTGCACGAACACGCTCTTTCTCCTAATACGTTGAGAACTTTCAACAAACAAGAAGAGAAGGGTATTTTGCAGTGAAATTCAGACGGGTTTGTAGAAAAGTACATTTCTATGGGCTGCAGAGTGCAAAACCGTGATTGACTTCATGTTCTCGATGAAAACCTTACATTTCCAAGTGACCTGAAGTAGGACTTTCACAAAAAGATGTGTTTGCGTCTCTGTTTTTATAGGAGCTCTAGGATGTGTATTCAGTGCTGGAGAGTGACACACTCTACATAGGTTACACAGCGTTTTGAGAGCACCAACATGCTAAAAACTGAAACTGCTACAAAGTGTGTGTAGCGTGCAGAAAGAAGGCTTGTCATTTCAAAGAAAGAAGAGGAAACCAAAATCCAGGTAGTGAAACGAACACACCAGTATGGGAGATGTGCATGTGGACAGTTTCAAGCAGAGGCTCTTTGTGGACACTTGGAAACAGCGCTGTGAAAAAATTTCGTACGAAGCGGGATTTGGCCAAAGTTGAAAGACCTTCCAAAACCAACCCTAAAGAACTTAGCCAAACAATGAATGTTTCAATAAACTCCTACAGGAAAGGTGCGTCTATGACACAACTCCCGAGCAGGTAGCTACATTCTGCACAGTACAAAATGCATATGAATTCCTGGCTGAAATCTCACTCCAGAAGGAAGCAATGCGTGTGTTTCTCTCTGACAGAACACTCAGCCACTAGGCTTTTGCTTGCTCCTTCAAAGTCTTTGTAGAAACGTGTGTTTTCACTGCTGGAATACGTTTTGGGCTGCATTGTTTCAATCTCTTGCAAGCCTCATATTGTTTCTTACACAATGGGGAAAAATAAGGAGTATGTTTCCCAAATCACTTGAAGTCCAGGAAAACGCACACTGCATCACTCTTGCACGAACACGCTCTTTCTCCTAATACGTGGAGAACTTTCAACAAAGAAGAAGAGAAGGGTATTTTGCAGTGAAATTCAGACTGGTTTGTAGAAAAGTACATTTCTATTGGCTGCAGAGTGCAAAACCGTGATTGACTTCATGTTCCCGATGAAAACCTTACATTTCCAAGTGACCTGAAATAGGACTTTCACAAAAAGATGTGTTTGCGTGTCTGTGGTGAAAGGAGCTCTAGTTTGTGTATTCAGTGCTGGAGAGTAACACACTCTACATAGGTTACACAGCGTTTTGAGCACGAACATGCTAAAAACTGAAACTGCTACAAGGTGTGTGTAGCGTGCAGAAAAAAGGCTTGTCATTTCAAAGAAAGAAGAGGAAACCAAAATCCAGGTAGTGAAACGAACACACCAGTATGGGAGATGTGCATGTGGACAGTTTCAAGCAGAGGCTCTTTGTGGACACTTGGAAACAGCGCTGTGAAAAAATTTCGTACGAAGAGGGATTTGGCTAAAGTTGAAAGACCTTCCAAAACCAACCCTAAAGAACTTAGCCAAACAATGAATGCTGCAATAAACTCCTGCAGGAAAGGTGCATCTATGACACAACTCCCCAGCAGGTAGCTACATTCTGCACAGTACAAAATGCATATGAATTCCAGGCTGAAAACTCACTCCAGAAGGAAGCAATGGGTGTGTTTCTCTCTGAAAGAACACTCAGCCACTAGGCTTTTGCTTGCTCCTTCAAAGTCTTTGTAGAAACGTGTGTTTTCACTGCTGGAATACTTTTTGGGATGCATTGTTTCAATCTCTTGCAAGCCTCATGTTGTTTCTTACACAATGGGGAAAAATAAGGAGTATATTTCCCAAATCACTTGAAGTCCAGGAAAACGCACACTGCATCACTCTTGCACGAACACGCTCTATCTCCTAATACGTTGAGAACTTTCAACAAACAAGAAGAGAAGGGTATTTTGCAGTGAAATTCAGACGGGTTTGTAGAAAAGTACATTTCTATGGGCTGCAGAGTGCAAAACCGTGATTGACTTCATGTTCTCGATGAAAACCTTACATTTCCAAGTGACCTGAAGTAGGACTTTCACAAAAAGATGTGTTTGCGTCTCTGTTTTTATAGGAGCTCTAGGATGTGTATTCAGTGCTGGAGAGTGACACACTCTACCTAGGTTACACAGCGTTTTGAGAGCACCAACATGCTAAAAACTGAAACTGCTACAAGGTGTGTGTAGCGTGCAGAAAGAAGGCTTGTCATTTCAAAGAAAGAAGAGGAACCCATAATCCAGGTAGTGAAACGAACACACCAGTATGGGAGGTGTGCATGTGGACAGTTTCAAGCAGAGGCTCTTTGTGGACACTTGGAAACAGCGCTGTGAAAAAATTTCGTACGAAGCGGGATTTGGCCAAAGTTGAAAGACCTTCCAAAACCAACCCTAAAGAACTTAGCCAAACAATGAATGTTGCAATAAACTCCTGCAGGAAAGGTGCATCTATGACACAACTCCCGAGCAGGTAGCTACATTCTGCACAGTACAAAATGCATATGAATTCCAGGCTGAAAACTCACTCCAGAAGGAAGCAATGCGTGTGTTTCTCTCTGAAAGGACACTCAGCCAGTAGGCTTTTGCTTGCTCCTTCAAAGTCTTTGTAGAAACGTGTGTTTTCACTCCTGGAATACGTTTTGGGATGCATTGTTTCAATCTCTTGCAAGCCTCATGTTGTTTCTTACACAATGGGGAAAAATAAGGAGTATATTTCCCAAATCACTTGAAGTCCAGGAAAACGCACACTGCATCACTCTTGCACGAACACGCTCTCTCTCCTAATACGTTGAGAACTTTCAACAAACAAGAAGAGAAGGGTATTTTGCAGTGAAATTCAGACGGGTTTGTAGAAAAGTACATTTCTATGGGCTGCAGAGTGCAAAACCGTGATTGACTTCATGTTCTCGATGAAAACCTTACATTTCCAAGTGACCTGAAGTAGGACTTTCACAAAAAGATGTGTTTGCGTGTCTGTTTTTATAGGAGCTCTAGGATGTGTATTCAGTGCTGGAGAGTGACACACTCTACATAGGTTACACAGCGTTTTGAGAGCACCAACATGCTAAAAACTGAAACTGCTACAAGGTGTGTGTAGCGTGCAGAAAGAAGGCTTGTCATTTCAAAGAAAGAAGAGGAAACCAAAATCCAGGTAGTGAAACGAACACACCAGTATGGGAGATGTGCATGTGGACAGTTTCAAGCAGAGGCTCTTTGTGGACACTTGGAAACAGCGCTGTGAAAAAATTTCGGACGAAGCGGGATTTCGCCAAAGTCGAACGACCTTCCAAAACCAACCCTAAAGAACTTAGCCAAACAATGAATGTTGCAATAAACTCCTGCAGGAAAGGTGCGTCTATGACACAACTCCCGAGCAGGTAGCTACATTCTGCACAGTATAAAATGCATATGTATTCCAGGCTGAAAACTCACTCCAGAAGGAAGCAATGCGTGTGTTTCTCTCTGAAAGAAGACTCAGCCACTAGGCTTTTGCTTGCTCCTTCAAAGTCTTTGTAGAAACGTGTGTTTTCACTGCTGGAATACGTTTTGGGATGCATTGTTTCAATCTCTTGCAAGCCTCATGTTGTTTCTTACACAATGGGGAAAAATAAGGAGTATGTTTCCCAAATCACTTGAAGTCCAGGAAAACGCACACTGCATCACTCTTGCACGAACACGCTCTTTCTCCTAATGTGTTGAGAACTTTCAACAAACCAGAAAAAAGGGTATTTTGCAGTGAAATTCAGACGGGTTTGTAGAAAAGTACATTTCTATGGGCTGCAGAGTGCAAAACCGTGATTGACTTCATGTTCTAGATGAAAACCTTACATTTCCAAGTGACCTGAAGTAGGACTTTCACAAAAAGTTGTGTTTGCGTGTCTGTGGTGAAAGGAGCTCTAGGTTGTGTATTCAGGGCTGGAGAGTGACACACTCTACATAGGTTACACAGCGTTTTGAGAGCACGAACATGCTAAAAACTGAAACTGCTACAAGGTGTGTGTAGCGTGCAGAAAGAAGGCTTGTCATTTCAAAGAAAGAAGAGGAAACCAAAATCCAGGTAGTGAAACGAACACACCAGTATGGGAGATGTGCATGTGGACAGTTTCAAGCAGAGGCTCTTTGTGGACACTTGGAAACAGCGCTGTGAAAAAATTTCGTACGAAGCGGGATTTGGCCAAAGTTGTAAGACCTTCCAAAACCAACCCTAAAGAACTTAGCCAAACAATGAATGTTGCAATAAACTCCTGCCGGAAAGGTGCGTCTATGACACAACTCCCGAGCAGGTAGCTACATTCTGCACAGTATAAAATGCATATGAATTCCAGGCTGAAAACTCACTCCAGAAGGAAGCAATGCGTGTGTTTCTCTCTGAAAGAAGACTCAGCCACTAGGCTTTTGCTTGCTCCTTCAAAGTCTTTGTAGAAACGTGTGTTTTCACTGCTGGAATATGTTTTGGGATGCATTGTTTCAATCTCTTGCAAGCCTCATGTTGTTTCTTACACAATGGGGAAAAATAAGGAGTATGTTTCCCAAATCACTTGAAGTCCAGGAAAACGCACACTGCATCAATCTTGCACGAACACGCTCTTTCTCCTAATACGTTGAGAACTTTCAACAAACAAGAAGAGAAGGGTATTTTGCAGTGAAATTCAGACTGGTTTGTAGAAAAGTACATTTCTATTGGCTGCAGAGTGCAAAACCGTGATTGACTTCATGTTCTCGATGAAAACCTTACATTTCCAAGTGACCTGAATTGGGACTTTCACAAAAAGATGTGTTTGCGTGTCTGTGGTGAAAGGAGTTCTAGGTTGTGTATTCAGTGCTGGAGAGTGACACACTCTACATAGGTTACACAGCATTTTGAGAACACGAACATGCTAAAAACTGAAACTGCTACAAGGTGTGTGTAGCGTGCAGAAAAAAGGCTTGTCATTTCAAAGAAAGAAGAGGAAACCAAAATCCAGGTATTGAAACGAACACACCAGTATGGGAGATGTGCATGTGGACAGTTTCAAGCAGAGGCTCTTTGTGGACACTTGGAAACAGCGCTGTGAAAAAATTTCGTACGAAGCGGGATTTGGCCAAAGTTGAAAGACCTTCCAAAACCAACCCTAAAGAACTTAGCCAAACAATGAATGTTGCAATAAACTCCTGCAGGAAAGGTGCGTCTATGACACAACTCCCGAGCAGGTAGCTACATTCTGCACAGTACAAAATGCATATGAATTCCAGGCTGAAAACTCACTCCAGAAGGAAGCAATGCGTGTGTTTCTCTCTGAAAGAACACTCAGCCACTAGGCTTTTGCTTGCTCCTTCAAAGTCTTTGTAGAAACGTGTGTTTTCACTGCTGGAATACGTTTTGGGATGCATTGTTTCAATCTCTTGCAAGCCTCATGTTGTTTCTTACACAATGGGGAAAAATAAGGAGTATGTTTCCCAAATCACTTGAAGTCCAGGAAAACGCACACTGCATCACTCTTGCACGAACACGCTCTTTCTCCTAATACGTTGAGAACTTTCAACAAACAAGAAGAGAAGGGTATTTTGCAGTGAAATTCAGACGGGTTTGTAGAAAAGTACACATGTATGGGCTGCAGAGTGCAAAACCGTGATTGACTTCATGTTCTCGATGAAAACCTTACATTTCCAAGTGACCTGAAGTAGGACTTTCACAAAAAGATGTGTTTGCGTGTCTGTGGTGAAAGGAGCTCTAGGTTGTGTATTCAGTGCTGGAGAGTGACACACTCTACATAGGTTACACAGCGTTTTGAGAGCACCAACATGCTAAAAACTGAAACTGCTACAAGGTGTGTGTAGCGTGCAGAAAGAAGGCTTGTCATTTCAAAGAAAGAAGAGGAAACCAAAATCCAGGTAGTGAAACGAACACACCAGTATGGGAGATGTGCATGTGGACAGTTTCAAGCAGAGGCTCTTTGTGGACACTTGGAAACAGCGCTGTGAAAAAATTTCGTACGAAGCGGGATTTGGCCAAAGTTGAAAGACCTTCCAAAACCAACCCTAAAGAACTTAGCCAAACAATGAATGTTGCAATAAACTCCTGCAGGAAAGGTGCATCTATGACACAACTCCCGAGCAGGTAGCTACATTCTTCACAGTACAAAATGCATATGAATTCCAGGCTGAAAACTCACTCCAGAAGGAAGCAATGCGTGTGTTTCTCTCTGAAAGGACACTCAGACAGTAGGCTTTTGCTTGCTCCTTCAAAGTCTTTGTAGAAACGTGTGTTTTCACTGCTGGAATACGTTTTGGGATGCATTGTTTCAATCTCTTGCAAGCCTCATGTTGTTTCTTACACAATGGGGAAATATAACGAGTATGTTTCCCAAATCACTTGAAGTCCAGGAAAACGCACACTGCATCACTCTTGCACGAATACGCTCTTTCTCCTAATACGTTGAGAACTTTCAACAAACAAGAAGAGAAGGGTATTTTGCAGTGAAATTCAGACGGGTTTGTAGAAAAGTACATTTCTATGGGCTGCAGAGTGCAAAACCGTGATTGACTTCATGTTCTCGATGAAAACCTTACATTTCCAAGTGACCTGAAGTGGGACTTTCACAAAAAGATGTGTTTGCGTGTCTGTGGTGAAAGGAGTTCTAGGTTGTGTATTCAGTGCTGGAGAGTGACACACTCTACATAGGTTACACAGCATTTTGAGAACACGAACATGCTAAAAACTGAAACTGCTACAAGGTGTGTGTAGCGTGCAGAAAAAAGGCTTGTCATTTCAAAGAAAGAAGAGGAAACCAAAATCCAGGTATTGAAACGAACACACCAGTATGGGAGATGTGCATGTGGACAGTTTCAAGCAGAGGCTCTTTGAGGACACTTGGAAACAGCGCTGTGAAAAAATTTCGTACGAAGCGGGATTTGGCCAAAGTTGAAAGACCTTCCAAAACCAACCCTAAAGAACTTAGCCAAACAATGAATGTTGCAATAAACTCCTGCAGGAAAGGTGCGTCTATGACACAACTCCCGAGCAGGTAGCTACATTCTGCACAGTACAAAATGCATATGAATTCCAGGCTGAAAACTCACTCCAGAAGGAAGCAATGCGTGTGTTTCTCTCTGAAAGAACACTCAGCCACTAGGCTTTTGCTTGCTCCTTCAAAGTCTTTGTAGAAACGTGTGTTTTCACTGCTGGAATACGTTTTGGGATGCATTGTTTCAATCTCTTGCAAGCCTCATGTTGTTTCTTACACAATGGGGAAAAATAAGGAGTATGTTTCCCAAATCACTTGAAGTCCAGGAAAACGCACACTGCATCACTCTTGCACGAACACGCTCTTTCTCCTAATACGTTGAGAACTTTCAACAAACAAGAAGAGAAGGGTATTTTGCGGTGAAATTCAGACGGGTTTGTAGAAAAGTACACATCTATGGGCTGCAGAGTGCAAAACCGTGATTGACTTCATGTTCTCGATGAAAACCTTACATTTCCAAGTGACCTGAAGTAGGACTTTCACAAAAAGATGTGTTTGCGTGTCTGTGGTGAAAGGAGCTCTAGGTTGTGTATTCAGTGCTGGAGAGTGACACACTCTACATAGGTTACACAGCGTTTTGAGAGCACCAACATGCTAAAAACTGAAACTGCTACAAGGTGTGTGTAGCGTGCAGAAAGAAGGCTTGTCATTTCAAAGAAAGAAGAGGAAACCAAAATCCAGGTAGTGAAACGAACACACCAGTATGGGAGATGTGCATGTGGACAGTTTCAAGCAGAGGCTCTTTGTGGACACTTGGAAACAGCGCTGTGAAAAAATTTCGTACGAAGCGGGATTTGGCCAAAGTTGAAAGACCTTCCAAAACCAACCCTAAAGAACTTAGCCAAACAATGAATGTTGCAATAAACTCCTGCAGGAAAGGTGCATCTATGACACAACTCCCGAGCAGGTAGCTACATTCTTCACAGTACAAAATGCATATGAATTCCAGGCTGAAAACTCACTCCAGAAGGAAGCAATGCGTGTGTTTCTCTCTGAAAGGACACTCAGACAGTAGGCTTTTGCTTGCTCCTTCAAAGTCTTTGTAGAAACGTGTGTTTTCACTGCTGGAATACGTTTTGGGATGCATTGTTTCAATCTCTTGCAAGCCTCATGTTGTTTCTTACACAATGGGGAAAAATAAGGAGTATGTTTCCCAAATCACTTGAAGTCCAGGAAAACGCACACTGCATCACTCTTGCACGAACACGCTCTTTCTCCTAATACGTTGAGAACTTTCAACAAACAAGAAGAGAAGGGTATTTTGCAGTGAAATTCAGACGGGTTTGTAGAAAAGTACACATCTATGGGCTGCAGAGTGCAAAACCGTGATTGACTTCATGTTCTCGATGAAAACCTTACATTTCCAAGTGACCTGAAGTAGGACTTTCACAAAAAGATGTGTTTGCGTGTCTGTGGTGAAAGGAGCTCTAGGTTGTGTATTCAGTGCTGGAGAGTGACACACTCTACATAGGTTACACAGCGTTTTGAGAGCACCAACATGCTAAAAACTGAAACTGCTACAAGGTGTGTGTAGCGTGCAGAAAGAAGGCTTGTCATTTCAAAGAAAGAAGAGGAAACCAAAATCCAGGTAGTGAAACGAACACACCAGTATGGGAGATGTGCATGTGGACAGTTTCAAGCAGAGGCTCTTTGTGGACACTTGGAAACAGCGCTGTGAAAAAATTTCGTACGAAGCGGGATTTGGCCAAAGTTGAAAGACCTTCCAAAACCAACCCTAAAGAACTTAGCCAAACAATGAATGTTGCAATAAACTCCTGCAGGAAAGGTGCATCTATGACACAACTCCCGAGCAGGTAGCTACATTCTTCACAGTACAAAATGCATATGAATTCCAGGCTGAAAACTCACTCCAGAAGGAAGCAATGCGTGTGTTTCTCTCTGAAAGGACACTCAGACAGTAGGCTTTTGCTTGCTCCTTCAAAGTCTTTGTAGAAACGTGTGTTTTCACTGCTGGAATACGTTTTGGGATGCATTGTTTCAATCTCTTGCAAGCCTCATGTTGTTTCTTACAAAATGGGGAAATATAACGAGTATGTTTCCCAAATCACTTGAAGTCCAGGAAAACGCACACTGCATCACTCTTGCACGAATACGCTCTTTCTCCTAATACGTTGAGAACTTTCAACAAACAAGAAGAGAAGGGTATTTTGCAGTGAAATTCAGACGGGTTTGTAGAAAAGTACATTTCTATGGGCTGCAGAGTGCAAAACCGTGATTGACTTCATGTTCTCGATGAAAACCTTACATTTCCAAGTGACCTGAAGTAGGACTTTCACAAAAAGATGTGTTTGCGTGTCTGTGGTGAAAGGAGCTCTAGGTTGTGTATTCAGTGCTGGAGAGTGACACACTCTACATAGGTTACACAGCGTTTTGAGAGCACCAACATGCTAAAAACTGAAACTGCTACAAGGTGTGTGTAGCGTGCAGAAAGAAGGCTTGTCATTTCAAAGAAAGAAGAGGAAAGCAAAATCCAGGTAGTGAAACGAACACACCAGTATGGGAGATGTGCATGTGGACAGTTTCAAGCAGAGGCTCTTTGTGGACACTTGGAAACAGCGCTGTGAAAAAATTTCGTACGAAGCGGGATTTGGCCAAAGTTGAAAGACCTTCCAAAACCAACCCTAAAGAACTTAGCCAAACAATGAATGTTGCAATAAACTCCTGCAGGAAAGGTGCATCTATGACACAACTCCCTAGCAGGTAGCTACATTCTGCACAGTACAAAATGCATATGAATTCCAGGCTGAAAACTCACTCCAGAAGGAAGCAATGCGTGTGTTTCTCTCTGAAAGGACACTCAGCCAGTAGGCTTTTGCTTGCTCCTTCAAAGTCTTTGTAGAAACGTGTGTTTTCACTGCTGGAATACGTTTTGGGATGCATTGTTTCAATCTCTTGCCAGCCTCATGTTGTTTCTTACACAATGGGGAAAAATAAGGAGTATGTTTCCCAAATCACTTGAAGTCCAGGAAAACGCACACTGCATCACTCTTGCACGAACACGCTCTTTCTCCTAATACGTTGAGAACTTTCAACAAACAAGAAGAGAAGGGTATTTTGCAGTGAAATTCAGACGGGTTTGTAGTAAAGTACATTTCTATGGGCTGCAGAGTGCAAAACCGGGATTGACTTCATGTTCTCGATGAAAACCTTACATTTCCAAGTGACCTGAAGTAGGACTTTCACAAAAAGATGTGTTTGCGTGTCTGTGGTGAAAGGAGCTCTAGGTTGTGTATTCAGTGCTGGAGAGTGACACACTCTACATAGGTTACACAGCGTTTTGAGAGCACCAGCATGCTAAAAACTGAAACTGCTACAAGGTGTGTGTAGCGTGCAGAAAAAAGGCTTGTCATTTCAAAGAAAGAAGAGGAAACCAAAATCCAGGTAGTGAAACGAACACACCAGTATGGGAGATGTGCATGTGGACAGTTTCAAGCAGAGGCTCTTTGTGGACACTTGGAAACAGCGCTGTGAAAAAATTTCGTACGAAGCGGGATTTGGCCAAAGTTGAAAGACCTTCCAAAACCAACCCTAAAGAACTTAGCCAAACAATGAATGCTGCAATAAACTCCTGCAGGAAAGGTGCATCTATGACACAACTCCCGAGCAGGTAGCTACATTCTGCCCAGTACAAAATGCATATGAATTCCAGGCTGAAAACTCACTCCAGAAGGAAGCAATGCGTGTGTTTCTCTCTGAAAGACACTCAGCCACTAGGCTTTTGCTTGCTCCTTCAAAGTCTTTGTAGAAACGTGTGTTTTCACTGCTGGAATACGTTTTGGGATGCATTGTTTCAATCTCTTGCAAGCCTCATGTTGTTTCTTACACAATGGGGAAAAATAAGGAGTATGTTTCCCAAATCACTTGCAGTCCAGGAAAACGCACACTGCATCACTCTTGCACGAACACGCTCTTTCTCCTAATGTGTTGAGAACTTTCAACAAACCAGAAAAGAAGGGTATTTTGCAGTGAAATTCAGACGGGTTTGTAGAAAAGTACATTTCTATGGGCTGCAGAGTGCAAAACTGTGATTGACTTCATGTTCTCGATGAAAACCTTACATTTCCAAGTGACCTGAAGTAGGACTTTCACGAAGAGATGTGTTTGCGTGTCTGTGGTGAAAGGAGCTCTAGGTTGTGTATTTAGTGCTGGAGAGTGACACACTCTACATAGGTTACACAGCGTTTTGAGAGCACCAACATGCTAAAAACTGAAACTGCTACAAGGTGTGTGTAGCGTGCAGAAAAAAGGCTTGTCATTTCAAAGAAAGAAGAGGAAACCAAAATCCAGGTAGTGAAACGAACACACCAGTATGGGAGATGTGCATGTGGACAGTTTCAAGCAGAGGCTCTTTGTGGACACTTGGAAACAGCGCTGTGAAAAAATTTCGTACGAAGCGGGATTTGGCCAAAGTTGAAAGACCTTCCAAAACCAACCCTAAAGAACTTAGCCAAACAATGAATGCTGCAATAAACTCCTGCAGGAAAGGTGCATCTATGACACAACTCCCGAGCAGGTAGCTACATTCTGCCCAGTACAAAATGCATATGAATTCCAGGCTGAAAACTCACTCCAGAAGGAAGCAATGCGTGTGTTTCTCTCTGAAAGACACTCAGCCACTAGGCTTTTGCTTGCTCCTTCAAAGTCTTTGTAGAAACGTGTGTTTTCACTGCTGGAATACGTTTTGGGATGCATTGTTTCAATCTCTTGCAAGCCTCATGTTGTTTCTTACAAAATGTGGAAAAATAAGGAGTATGTTTCCCAAATCACTTGCAGTCCAGGAAAACGCACACTGCATCACTCTTGCACGAACACGCTCTTTCTCCTAAAATGTTGAGAACTTTCAACAAACAAGAAGAGAAGGGTATTTTGCAGTGAAATTCAGACGGGTTTGTAGAAAAGTACATCTCTATGGGCTGCAGAGTGCAAAACCGTGATTGACTTCATGTTCTCGATGAAAACCTTACATTTCCAAGTGACCTGAAGTAGGACTTTCACAAAAAGATGTGTTTGCGTGTCTGTGGTGAAAGGAGCTCTAGGTTGTGTATTCAGTGCTGCAGAGTGACACACTCTACATAGGTTACACAGCGTTTTGAGAGCACCAACATGCTAAAAACTGAAACTGCTACAAGGTGTGTGTAGCGTGCAGAAAGAAGGCTTGTCATTTCAAAGAAAGAAGAGGAAACCAAAATCCAGGTAGTGAAACGAACACACCAGTATGGGAGATGTGCATGTGGACAGTTTCAAGCAGAGGCTCTTTGTGGACACTTGGAAACAGCGCTGTGAAAAAATTTCGTACGAAGCGGGATTTGGCCAAAGTTGAAAGACCTTCCAAAACCAACCCTAAAGAACTTAGCCAAACAATGAATGCTGCAATAAACTCCTGCAGGAAAGGTGCATCTATGACACAACTCCCGAGCAGGTAGCTACATTCTGCCCAGTACAAAATGCATATGAATTCCAGGCTGAAAACTCACTCCAGAAGGAAGCAATGCGTGTGTTTCTCTCTGAAAGACACTCAGCCACTAGGCTTTTGCTTGCTCCTTCAAAGTCTTTGTAGAAACGTGTGTTTTCACTGCTGGAATACGTTTTGGGATGCATTGTTTCAATCTCTTGCAAGCCTCATGTTGTTTCTTACAAAATGGGGAAAAATAAGGAGTATGTTTCCCAAATCACTTGCAGTCCAGGAAAACGCACACTGCATCACTCTTGCACGAACACGCTCTTTCTCCTAAAATGTTGAGAACTTTCAACAAACAAGAAGAGAAGGGTATTTTGCAGTGAAATTCAGACGGGTTTGTAGAAAAGTACATCTCTATGGGCTGCAGAGTGCAAAACCGTGATTGACTTCATGTTCTCGATGAAAACCTTACATTTCCAAGTGACCTGAAGTAGGACTTTCACAAAAAGATGTGTTTGCGTGTCTGTGGTGAAAGGAGCTCTAGGTTGTGTATTCAGTGCTGCAGAGTGACACACTCTACATAGGTTACACAGCGTTTTGAGAGCACCAATATGCTAAAAACTGAAACTGCTACAAGGTGTGTGTAGCGTGCAGAAAGAAGGCTTGTCATTTCAAAGAAAGAAGAGGAAACCAAAATCCAGGTAGTGAAACGAACACACCAGTATGGGAGATGTGCATGTGCACAGTTTCAAGCAGAGGCTCTTTGTGGACACTTGGAAACAGCGCTGTGAAAAAATTTAGTACGAAGAGGGATTTGGCCAAAGTTGAAAGACCTTCCAAAACCAACCCTAAAGAACTTAGCCAAACAATGAATGCTGCAATAAACTCCTGCAGGAAAGGTGCATCTATGACACAACTCCCGAGCAGGTAGCTACATTCTGCACAGTACAAAATGCATATGAATTCCAGGCTGAAAACTCACTCCAGAAGGAAGCAATGCGTGTGTTTCTCTCTGAAAGACACTCAGCCAGTAGGCTTTTGCTTGCTCCTTCAAAGTCTTTGTAGAAACGTGTGTTTTCACTGCTGGAATACGTTTTGGGATGCATTGTTTCAATCTCTTGCAAGCCTCATGTTGTTTCTTACAAAATGGGGAAAAATAAGGAGTATGTTTCCCAAATCACTTGCAGTCCAGGAAAACGCACACTGCATCACTCTTGCACGAACACGCTCTTTCTCCTAATATGTTGAGAACTTTCAACAAACAAGAAGAGAAGGGTATTTTGCAGTGAAATTCAGACGGGTTTGTAGAAAAGTACATCTCTATGGGCTGCAGAGTGCAAAACCGTGATTGACTTCATGTTCTCGATGAAAACCTTACATTTCCAAGTGACCTGAAGTAGGACTTTCACAAAAAGTTGTGTTTGCGTGTCTGTGGTGAAAGGAGCTCTAGGTTGTGTATTCAGTGCTGCAGAGTGACACACTCTACATAGGTTACACAGCGTTTTGAGAGCACCAACATGCTAAAAACTGAAACTGCTACAAGGTGTGTGTAGCGTGCAGAAAGAAGGCTTGTCATTTCAAAGAAAGAAGAGGAAACCAAAATCCAGATAGTGAAACGAACACACCAGTATGGGAGATGTGCATGTGGACAGTTTCAAGCAGAGGCTCTTTGTGGACACTTGGAAACAGCGCTGTGAAAAAATTTCGT
>NW_027669718.1:22500-59725 GCF_964146895.1 Miniopterus schreibersii | reverse complement strand
GGCCCCGCGCGCGCACACGCCGGCACGACGCCACACGCCGCGCGGGCGGGCGGGCGAGGCGCGCCGACGGGCCCGCCGCCCCCGAAGGGCAAACTTCGCCCGGAGACGCCGCCCGGCCCCCGCCCCCGGCGTCGGGGGGAGGGCCGAGGGGGCGACACCCGCTCGGCGAAAAGCCCCGGTCTCTCGGGGACGCGCGGTCGCCGACGCCGGCCTTCCCCCCGTCGCGGGGGGAGGACGAAGGGCCGACGGCGGCGGCGGGGAGGGGAGGCGGGGAGAGCGGGAGGCGCGCAAGACGCGGAACCCGCGGAGGGAGGGCGCGGGCGCGCCCGGGGGAGGCGAGGTCGGCCTCCGAGGAGAGGGGGCGCCACGGGGCACGGACGGGCCGCCGGGAAAACGCACGGGGATCCCACCGCCACAGACACACAGGGCGGCCCCGCGACGCCCGGGACGCCGGCCGGCCCCCTCCTGCGGCACCCAGACCCTCGGAAGAGCCTTCCAACGCCCCCCGCCGCTGCACAGCCCCGGCCACGCCACCGCGGGCCGCGCGCGCACCGAGCCGCGAGGGGAAGCCGCCCTCGTCTCCTTTCTCCGTCCTTCCCGCCCGGGTCCGACCCGGGTCGGGACTCGCGTCCCCAGTGGAACGCCCCCCCGAGGGCAAGCCGGCCACGAAACGTGCCCGCGGCAAGGCGCTTCCGCCGGGCTGCCAACCCCTCGGGGAACGGGAGCGGGCCAGAGAAGCCGCTCGAAGCGCGGAAGCGGACGCGCGCGCCGGGGACGGGGAAGGGCCTCCGCGTCCCTCCCCCCCTTCGGCACACGGCCGCAAGGAGCACGCGCACGCGGCGCGCCCACAACGCACGCCGCGGGCCCCCCGAACACGCGCCGGAAACGCCGGCCCGGCCCGGCGGGATCCTCCCCCACCTCGGAGGGGGGAGGCGCGGGCCGCGGTAGAGGCCGAGAAAAGGAAGCGGCGTCCTCCAGGCCCCCCGCCCCACGCGGGGGGGGCCGTACCCGACGAACGCCGCGGTACCAAGCTACCGATCGCGCTCGAGGAGGGGCGACGGCTGGGGGTTTCGGTACCCCAAGGCACCCTCTCGGATCGCTAGAGAAGGCTTTCTCGCCGAGGGCGCATCGTCCCCGCCCCATCGGAAGCCACCCCGGGTCGGGCCCGCGGAGGCGCACGGTTCCGAGGGACGGCAGGGGGCGCGCGCGCCCAAGGGAAGGGGGCCCAACGGCACAGGGGAAAGCAACGGCGGCAACGCGAGCGCTCGAGGACGGGGCCGGGTTCACCAGAGGAGCGAGCCCGTGCTGCCTCAGGCATCGCCCTCTCGTCCTCACCGGGGGCCTCACCCAGAAGTAAGCTAAAAGAGAGCCCCGCGGCGTTGCGTCGAAACGCCGGGCACGACGCAAAGAAAGACTATCCGGCCCAGAAAAGAAGGACGGCAGCAACGGAAACCTCACGGTTCAGCCAGCGGCCGGCGTCGCCGGCTCGGCCCCGTTCGCGAGCGCCCACGCCGCCCGGGCAACGGCGGAGGTCCGGCCCCCCCCTCACGCGAGGGCGGGGGACACGGGCGTGCCGTGCCTCCCCTGACCGGCTGGACTCCCCCCCCCCAAGCGCGGCCCCCCCACAGAGCACCGCCACAGCGGGCGACCCCGAGGGGAAAAGCTCACGGGGGACGGGGGACGACAACACCTGCTCGGCCTCGGGCACCTGAGCGACGACCCGGAGCGCTCCAGGAGCAACCAGAGGACCAAAGCGAAACGCACTCGCGCGCCCAGGCGGAAGCGCGCGGCGCGTCGGCGGGACGCCCCTCCCCGCCGCGGGGAGGGGCCGCCCGCGGGACACAGCCAGGAAAGGCGGGCGGAGAGTGTCCGCTGCGTCATAAAGACCACGCGCCCCACCGTCGCCCCGAGGGGCAAGGAGGCGGAAAGAGCGAGGTCGGGCCGGGTTCCGCACCCCTTTCCTTCCCACACACCGCCAGCCAGGCGGGGAAGGAGAGGAGAGGGGCCCGCGGGCGGAGCGAGAAGAGCGGTCCCATTCACCAGGAATGTCCGTCCCTCGTCCGGCGCGGCTTAGGCCCGGCCCGGGAGAGCGCGACGTCACCACATCGATCAGAAAACACGCACGGAAGAGGCCCGGAAAAGCCACCGCATCGAGCTGCCGGCCGCGGAGGGAAAACGAGGCGAGGACTGCGAGAGAGGGGCCTGCGCTTCAGCCTCACCAGGTTTAGAAAACCCTCCCCCCGAAGGCAACCATGCCTCCTCGGGGCAAGAGGCGAACGACGGCCCCCGGGCTAGGGGAAAAGCCGTCTCCGACGCCATAGAGCCGAGGGGGCGGCGGCGGCCGGCCGCGCGAAAGCACGCGGGGCGGCGCCGGGGACGCCGGGGACGCGAGACGACGACCCCGCGGGCGACGCCGCCCAACCCCCCCCAAGCGTGCCACGCGCACACCACTCGAGCGGTCAGAGTCAACGGTACCGGGGGGTTCCGGAACACGGCGTTCCAAGGGCAACGGCCCCGGACGCACGTCAGCCGGCGCGCGCAGGCCCGAGGCGTAACGGCTTCATCTCGTGCGGCCACAGGGACGGACGAGGAAGGGAGAAGCCCCGCGGGCAGACCCCCACACACACCCCCGTCCTCCAGTCACCCGAGGACACCGTGTCCACACTCATCTCGTGGTACAAAACGCCCGCCTCGGGCTAAACATCGACGATCCCCGGTGACGGGTGTCCCGTCCAAAGGTCACGCGGGCCTCCTGGGACGGAGTCGCGGCCACAGGCCACCCCACAGGATCCCATCAAACCCCCCGAAAGGGGGGGGGGGGGGGGGGCGCGCGGCGGGCCATCTGGTCGACCCCCGGAGGCCTGTGAGGAAGCGGCCGCGGACACGCGCGAGAGGGCCGTTGACGCCCTCCCCGTCGCGCGGCCCGGCGTGCGCGAACGCACCAGAACGCGCTTCCGGATCGGGACTTGGAAAAAAAATCCACGGAGGCGCCTACGTCGAACGGCGCTTCCCCGAGGACCGCGGGCTTGCCCGATCCCGCCAAGGGCGGCGCACTCGCGTAAGGAGAGCTCCCCGCGGTCCCCAGACTTCGACTCGGGGCTTGGGGGAAAAACAAAACACCCGAGTCCGACGGCGGGACCCAAGCGTGCACACCTCCCCAAACGCCTCGCCCTCCTCCCCCAGCCTCCACGCACGGGCCCCTCCCGGTCCCGACCTGCGGCACGGGACTCGAAATAAACCCGGCCAGGGAGTCCCGTCCGGGGCCCGGGGAAACACGCGGGCACGCGCCCGGGCCGGGTAGATCCCGGCCGTCCCCCCGCGCGAGGGCCAAAGGGGGCGGACGGGGGGCGTTCGATTCAGGCCTCCGGATCGATCGGGACTCCACAGAAAATTCCACGGAGGCGCGCGCCTACGACGAACGAACGGGTCGGATCCCAGGAAGCCACCTCGCGGGGGGGGGGGGGGGCGCGAGCCAGCGGAGGCCTCCCGCGCGCCCGCCACGCCGTCGCGCGAGTCGGCGGGCACCTCCGGAGCGCGACGCGGAGGGGTGGTTGGGGAACCATCCAAGGGCCGGGGAGGGCCCGCGGAGGCCCGACTCCCGGACACGCGCTGGACGGCGCCCGGGCGCGAGGCTCTTACCCTTCTCCGTCACCGCCGCGGCGGCCCCGAGGGCGGAGGGGCGCCGGAGAGTGCTGGTCGACCCGTCAGGGCGGCCCACAAGCAGCGCCGCCGCAGCCGCTCCCTCACTAGTCCCACAGGTCCAATCTCCGGCAAACGGGCAGAGCAACCCACAGCCCGGCGCCGCCGGCACGAACGCGACAGCGCCACCGGCCTCCTGGAAGTCGCCCGCGGCCGCCCCGGCCACGTCGCCTCCCTCGCCGCTCCCGAAACGATCTAAAAGCGGCCGCCAGGTGGCTCCCGACAACCGGCGAGGACATCAGCGGGACCGATCGGGATCGAGGGCCGGCGAGGGCGTCCCGCCGACCGCCCGGAGGACCGATCGCGTCCCGGCCGGGCCCGGACGCGGCAGCGGGTAAGGGGGACTCGCAAAACCTTTCTCCGCCGGCGGCGGGAACAAGGGCAGGCACGGCGCGGGGGCTCGGACGTGAGAGAAACTCCCCGGAGTCGCCAGAGGGCGGGGCCGCCCCTGGGGGCACAGCACCGCCGGCCCGGTCTCCTCTCCCTCCCGGGAGGACCTAAAAAAATCGTATGCGGCCGGGGACTCTTAAAGCTAAACGAGGAGGCGAGCACTCACGGGACAGCGACGGGCCCATCGTTTGATCCGGGGCTTGGCTTCCGTTTCCTTTGGGTTCCTTTTCTTTCTTTTTTTTTTTTAACCCCGACGTCTCTCGGGGAGACATCGGTTCATAAAGCCATACAGGTTTTGAAATGAAATTTAAAAAGGAATCACTCCAATCAACAAAGAGCGTTTGTACGGAGCTCCAAAAACATCAATCACTAAAAATAAAGCGCAGGTTGCTTTCAAGCGGACAACTCAAAGAAGCATCACCTGAGCACACACCCCGACAACCCACCGAACACATACCCCCAAAACACCCTCTGAACACACACCGCAACGCCCTCTGAACACATTCCGAAACGTCCACCGAAGACGTGCCGAATCGAGCCCAAAGTAGAAGGTCTCTTTCCATCCCCATTTACCCCGCCCCCCCCCCCCCCCCCGCCATTGTCTTTCTTTTCTTCTCTTTTTATCTTTCACGCCCCCCCCCACACACACACACCCCTCCACTCGAAATCTATCCTTTTCAACGCAGGGAGGAGGTCTTTCCGAGGCCTATCCACAAAGCCCAGAAGCCATACAGGCAATAAGCGATAAACTCGACCACGTCCAAAGTTTCAGAGAAGTCCGTCTCTGCACAAAGATAACAAGGGCGTCAGGGCGTGACATCTCGGTGGGTGGTGGATTTCAGTAGGACTCCCCGTGGGGTGAGCAGGGGAATATGTGTGCTTTCAGTGAGACCGATGAGCACGACGCAGCACGGTTCCGTGAAACTGACAAATTCAATCCACCCCACACCCCACCCCCCCACCCCCCCCCCCCCCCGGGAGGAGAGCGTGCTTCAGATACGCTGACACTGCGGGCGTCCGATCCCCAGTCAGGGGATCAACCGATGAAGGCATCAATAAGTGAAACCAAAAAATCTCTCTCTCTCTCCCTCTCCCTCTCCCTCTCCCTCTCCCTCTCCCTCTCCCTCTCCCTCTCCCTCTCCCTCTCCCTCTCCCTCTCCCTCTCCCTCTCCCTCTCCCTCTCCCTCCCCCTCCCCCTCTCCCCCTCCCCCTCCCCCCTCTCTCCCTCTCTCCCTCTCTCCCTCTCTCCCTCCCTCCCTCCCTCTCCCTCTCCCTCTCCCTCCCCCTCCCCCTCCCCCCCTCCCCCTCCCCCCTCTCTCCCTCTCTCCCTCTCTCCCTCCCTCCCTCCCTCTCCCTCTCCCTCTCTCTCCCTCTCTCCCTCCCTCCCTCCCTCCCTCCCTCCCTCCCTCCCTCCCTCCCTCCCTGTCTCTACCCCCTCTCCCCCCCCCGCCCCCTTTTCCCCTCTCTCTCTCTCTCAAAATCAATAAAAATAAACATAAAACTTTTAAAGATCAGAATGCTCTTCTCCCGTCGGTCTCCCTCATGTCCGTCTCCCGCTTAGGCCCACATTCCCAGAGTCTCTAAGAGAGCAGAGGACAATCTAAGATGTTCGGGAGGACGGCGTTGCGGAACCGGAGACGTTCACCTTACGCAAAGACCAAGCGGCACTCGGAGGCTGGGGCTTCGGGAGGTTGACTTTACGCCGGCGGGCCCAGAGGAGTCCAACTCCAAAGTCTGAGCCCCTTCCACAGTAGGAAAGTTGACCGTTTATGAAGGTTCCGAGTTTAAAGTCGAACAAAGAGGCTTCCTAAACTCCGTCATCATCACCGGCCACTCTCGTCTCTACTCGGGTACCCCGAGAGGGAACACGCCTGAGCACACGGGGTGCGGGTCGGTGCGCAGGAAGCGACAGGACGATAGCGGGCGGGAGGCCTCTATCAGAAGGGGACTCCTAGCTTCAATCACCCCGACACCCACTAAAAGACAACAGGAGGAGGAAGGAGGGGGGAGGAAGAATGCCGCCTTCCTTCACTCATGCCACCCTTCCCACAGAGAAGCCAGCAGCCAGGCGCTCGCTTCTCAGAAACAAAGCAAAAGGGAGGGTTTTCATGTTATTCCCTATCCACGGTCGATGAAAACCGTGCGTGGCAAGAGAGACAGACGGCAGTTCTCCGAGCGATCCGGCGGGAGAGTTCAAAGCGTAGCGACACGCACAGCGAACGTCCGGCGAAGGCCTCGAGACACAAACGAAACGACACGAAACAAAAACAAAAACAAACAAAGAAACAAAAACGCGTGTCCAAAGGAAAGGAAGGACGAGTCTTCCCAGAAGCCCGACTTTCCCCACAAGCTGTCAGACTGGGAAGTCGGGACCGGAGGGGGAGCATCTCTGGGATAGCACCCGGAGGTGGCTTTGGGTGCTTCTGTTGAAATAGGCTTCTGTCTGTCGGCCCGCCCACCCGTCTGCCTCTCTAGAGCACTTTGGGGCTCAGGGCAAGACCCAACGGAGCCTACAGAGAATTCCCATAGACCCGCCCCCGTGAGGTCGCCGCTCTCCCTCCCCCAACACGGGCACGCACGCACGCACGCACGCACGCACGCACGCACACCCCGCCCCCCCCCACCCCGGAACCCGCCGGTCTCTTGGCCCTTTCCATAGTTTTGTCTTTTCAGAAATGCCCTCTAGGGTTGGAATCACGAGGTAGGTGCCCGGTTCAGAGCGGCTTCCTTCAGATAGCGATGCTGCGCATCGAAGGTTCCTCGCCCGCCCCCTCACGGCTGGCTCCCCGTCGCTCTCATTTCCAGCGCCGGTCACTCAGCAGATCAGCGTCCCCGTCGTCGCCCGGGCCATCCGCACTCCGCGTGTCCATTCTCCACACAAAGAAGAGCCTTTCGGTCACCTCCGGGTCCTGGAAGTTGTGAATAGAGCCTCCGTGCACTTCCGCGTGCCGGTTTCTGCGCGAACCCGAGTGTTCAAACTCGCTCGCTCGCTCGCTCGCTAGGGTCCACGGATACCAAGGAGCACGACGGACCGGGGATGAAGAAAGGGGATGTCTGTGTCCTCTTGAGAGGCACCGTCCACATTCACAGGGTTTCTCGAGAAGGTAGCCGAGAGCACGTCAGCATAGTGACGAATCAAGGCCAGGGAAGGAGGTCGAGTTCCAAGATTGCCGGAAAGGAAGATGTCACCGAGAGGCCCAAGCCTTCTCAGGGTCCGTGGCCCACCCGGACCAGCCCAAAACATTCACCCAACAGGAGGGAGGGAGGGAGGGAGGGAGGGAGGGAGGGAGGGAGGGAGGGAGGGAGGGAGAACTGAACGGGAGCAAAGGGCACAGTTTTATTTCCCTTAAGTCTCACATGACATGACATGACATGGGGGGCAGAGGGGGCCTCCTAAGGAGACCAGAGAAGACCAGGAGAAGAGGCAAAACAGAAACACTTCGATCCCGGGTCCAACAGACAGACGGGCGATCCCAGAAGAGCCACTGAGTAGGCGGGGAGGCTCCAGGGAAGAAGAGGCCCCTTGGCCCAGGCCACTTTGAGATATCGTCTCCGGCTCGCCCGAACGAGCCGGCGAGCCAGCCAGCAGAGGAGGTGTCGTTGTGCAAGGAAAGGGGAAGGAGATCAGGTTCTCCTCCAGGCCATAGAATCGTGCCAGAGGGCAAGGCGGGGACACAGCAGTCGGCGGGCCAGCCAAAGAGAGTGAGGTCCAGAGAGAGAGAGAGAGAGAGAGAGAGAGAGAGAGAGGGAGGGAGGGAGAGAGACTGACTGACTCGCTCAAGGGGATGCGCTAGGTGAAGAAGAGCAGCCGGATTTCTGTCTCTCGGCTGGGTGATGGGGAGGGGGTCTGGCCCCTCTGCCCGGCTGCTCCTTCGTTTTGGACAGAGGGAAAGAACTCCTCACGTGGAGGAGGTATCATTTCTGCACAAGGCCTGGCAGGACCGGAGGAGAGGATGCGGGCCGGGCCGGGCCGGTCCACCGGTCAGAACACCCAAAGGATCTGTAGGAGCTCTGACACCAGCCCTTTCAGAAACAGGGAGACGAGGGAGTTTAGCTCGGGGCCTCCCAGCAAGTCGCCCCTCGGTAGCAAAAACAGAGCTTTCCAGAACAAACCGAGTCCCAGGAGGAGCCAGCAGTCAGCTGGAAGCAGGCCTCAGGCGGGCGGGCAGCAGGGCCCCATCCCCTCCCTCGCCACTTTGCGCAGAAGGAACGATATAAAAGCGGCCGCCAGGTGGCGCCCGACAACCGCCGAGAACAAGGTCAGCGAGACGTTTCCGGGTGGCGGGCCTGCCGCCGGCCCGGAGGACCGATCTCCAACCGGCCCACGGCCCACCTCGGATCGTGTCTCCCGGCCCTCGGCCCGTGGCCCTCGGCGGGCGGCGGGCGGCGGGCGGCGGGCGGCGGGCGGCGGGCGGCGGGGCCTCCGCCTCAGAGCTCCCGGCAGGCACAGCGCCGCGCGGCCGCCATAGCGGAAGGGGGGACTTGGAAAATCTTTTTCGGGTGGCGGCCGGAACAGGGGACCGGCGGGGGAGACTCCTGCGTGAAAGAATCCCACGGAGTCGCCGGCAGGCGGTGGGCGCCGGGGCCAAGACGTCCCGGAGGGGCATGAGCCTGTCCCTGGCCTCCTGGGAGGACCTAGAAACATTGTTGCGGCCGGGGACTCCACCACCAAAGCCAGGCCAGTGTTCAGGGGACAACAAGGGAGGAATCGCCCCTTGATCTTTCTGTGGCTTCCTTTCTTTCTTTCTTTCTTTCTTTCTTTCTTTCTTTCTTTCTTTCTTTCTTTCTTTCTTTCTTCTCTCTCTCTCTCTCTTTCTCGGAAATTTAATTTATCGGGGAGACATAGGTTAAGAAAACTAGGCAGGCTTTAAGGCAAAATAAAGTAGCTGCGCCGCCCCTTTTCTCTGAAAGCATTCAGAGCCAGGATCCTTGAGGGGGGATGTGATAGGCAGGGAGACAGCGAGGGCGTGGGGCGAGGTACTGGAGGTCACGGGAGCGAGCGGAAAGCGCCAGGGGCCTAGCAACAGACAATTGGAGGGTGGGACCCCGCCCCCAGGGCAGCCTTTCCTCCCCCTAGCAGATCGCCCGTCCCCGCGGTTTGGACCCCATGACCTGTTCCTCCCTAGAGAGGACGTCTAGGCCTCAGCCCCGTTTCAGCTCCAGGATCAGAAAAGCAACAAAACCGGCCACAGCCGACCTCAGGCCAGCCGCATTGAACGGTGGCCTCTCCCCGCCCTCAGGCCAACCAACCGGTCCGAGGAGACCATAACCCTGAAAGGACACACCTGGAAAGCTGCTGACTATGATAAGGAGATCTTTCCCTGAGCCTTGTCCTAAGAGAAAACCATTAGGACGGAGGACCCAGCTCTCTCCCTCCTGGAAGCAGCCTCTGGCCCCCCCCTCCCCTTCAAACCGCCGCCGCCCCCCCCCCCCCCGCTCCCCCCAGGCACCTTAGCATTAGCTTCCTCACTCCCAAGCCCCAAGGGCCCTTTCTTGGCCTTTATAACTTGTTTCCTAAACCCGTGCCTTCCGGGAATGACTTCTTCTACCTCTGCGATCCACGAAATAAATGTTCTCTTATGATAAAAATAAAGTAGAAGGAAATAAAATTAAAGAAACAAGACTCTCTGCGTGGAACTCCGAGAACGCGCGCGCCCGCGCCCGCAAAACCCACGCAGGCTTCTCAAGCGTGCAGCTCGAGGAGACGCCATCCGCCTGCAGACCCGCCTCTGGCGTCATCTAGCATCGAGCGGTCACCGCCCAAAGCACAAAGCCTCTTTCTGTCCCCATCTACCCCCCCCCCCCCGCCGCCTTTTTCTTTCTCTTTTTCTTCGGGGTTCTCCTCCCCTCCACACCCCACCCCAAGTCTATCCTTTCCGACGCAAGGAGGAGGTCTTTCCGAGGCCTACTCGCAAGGCCCGGAAGCCACACAGGCCACGGACCGGAAACTCGACCCCGGCCGCCTTCCCTCTGAGATCCCTCCGTCTCTTTCACGCTTCTGTGTCTCACGACCCCATCCAAGTGTAAGAGGCGTCCGTCTCTGTGTTACAGGACAGGGAGAGGCTAGGAAAGCGTCCCGGCGGGAAGAATAGGGAAACGGAGGCAGGAAAGCGAAACAGAGCTTCGCGGGCCTCCTCTTGAGAACAAGCGGTTAAAACCTCTCCTCCTCACAGAAGAACGCGGGAGAGAAGGGGGAAGGAAAGGGAGAGGGGGGAACCTTCCTTCCACCTCTCGGGAGGGAGAGACGCTCGGCGTCCGTCCTCCCGGCCGTCCTCCCCAGGCCGTTCAAACAGCAGCCAGGAGGGGAAGAGAAGAGAAGGGCGCCCCTGGTGGAAACGGCGAAGCCGGCGGTCTTGGGTCGGTCGAGATCGAGGGACCGGCTCCTTCGCATCACAGGCCGTCCACCTGGACCGGGATCTCTGGCACGGCCGTCTTGGAAAACTTAGACGCCCCCGGCCGGCCCGGGCGTGGCTCAGCGGTTGAGCCTCGACCCAGGATCCAGGTGATCGGGGTTCGATTCCCGGTCAGGGCGCATGCCCGGGTGGCGGGCTCGATCCCCAGTCGGGGGCGTGCAGGAGGCGGCCGATCCATGACTCTCTCATCATGGATGTTTCTGTCTCTCTATCCCTCTCCTCTCCTCTCTAGGAAATCAATAAAGACATATTTTTAAGGAATAACGATCATAATAAGCAAAACATGTACACCAGTGGGCGGGCGCATAAGGCCGAAACCACCCCGTCTGTGCTTCGTAAGCCAGATGGATCGATTTGCTAGCGCCTCGTTTCATCGATAAATGCGTACGTACGCTTTCATTTTTTCAAAATCCATTGGCTTTCGTGTTTCAATACATTCATGTCACAACACCACGGTCAAGGTCTCTCGGATGAGATCGTGCATAGGAGAGGTCGAACACCCACCGAGGTTGGGAATCGCCCTCTCCCAGTGGCGTCCAACAACACCTCTCTGGCGTCTGTGAGAGGTGCCTGTCACATCTGCACTGAGACAACAAGCGTGTGGGTGTGGGGGAGTTTGGTGCAAAGTCAGTAGGCTGTGGGTTTCAGCGCGACTCGCCTTCAGGACGACCACCACAAAGGGCGCGTGTGTTTGAAATGAGGTCAACGTCGATCCGGCCCTGGCCGGGCGGCTGAGTTAACTGGCGTCCTCCCCATCTGCCGAGGCGGTGGGTCCGATCCCCAGTGCGGGCACATACGAGAAGCAACGGAGCCGTGGCTGGTGTGCCTCGCTGGTTGAGCGTCATCGTCCCCGTGCACTGGAAGGTCACCGGTTCCTTTCCAGGTCAGGGCCCAGGCCCGGGTTGCGGGTTTAGTCCCCAGTCCGGATGCGCATGGGAAGCAACGGATCAATCTCTCTCTCTCTCTCTCTCTCTCTCTCTCTCTCTCTCTCTCTCTCTCTCTCTGGCTCTCTTTCTCCCCCCCTCTCTCCCTCCCTCCCTCTCCCTTCCTCCCCACCCCTCAAATCGATGAGAACATATTTCTTTTTCAAAAAGCAACCGATGAATGCATCAACAAGTGGAACAACAACTTGATCTCTCTCTCAATCTTTCTTTCTCTCTCAAACCCTCCCCCCGCCCTCACCCCCTCCCACCCTCCCTCCCTTCCACTCTCTCTTTAAAAACAAAACTACGAAAACCAATGGGGAAAAATACCCTCTGGTGAGGATTAATAAAATAAAATTTAAAAAAATAATAAAATTAAACAATAACATAAACTATTCAATTAAACTAAATTTAAATCTAAATAGACCAAAGACACAGAGCGGGCATCTCACCGGACAGGGGGAGAGCTCCGTGCCATGAATGGCAAATAGGCGCTGGAGAAGATGTGAGCCAGTGGTTCCCGATGAATGCCGATGAACACTACAGGGAGGCACCGTCGGGACACAGCCCCCAGAATTCCTTGAGCAAAATACGGGGAACGGTATCCAGAAAACGCCGGTGAGGTCACATCGTGGGGAAACCGAGTCACTCACCGGTGGTGGTGGTGGTGATGGTGATGGTGGTGGTGATGGCAGTGGTGATGTAAAATGGTAGGGCCGGAGCATCTGAGATCTTGCTCCCCAGCCTATGTCATCAGTGCAGCTCAAAGAAACTCATAAAAATGATCGAAAATAACGATCATAAAGTCATAACAACAATAATGATAATAATAATGGTAATAAAATGGTAGGGCCGCTGTGGAAAACAGTTGTGGTGGTTTCGAAACACACAAACCGAGGAGAAGAACAGAAACTCATTTCCCCGGGTGGGGGGGGAGGGGCGGGCAGTGTGTGTCTACGCCAGGGAGATGAAAACAGCAGCGGATGGGTTGTGCCTTAAAGGGTTGGCCGGCCATGCCTGGGAAGTTCAGAACTCACCCATTCAAAAGAAAGAGAGGTGGGACCGGCCCGGCCCCACTCCCGGGAGGAAACCTCTAAGCCCTTGGGATGTCCCCACTCGATAAGAGTGTCTCAGTTTAGCTGGAGCCTCGGGTGGGTAGTCTGGGCCAAAGACGTGCCTTATGGCGGGGCAGGGGGAGGGGCGGGGCAGGGGGGCCTCCGGGCCAGGCGGTGGCGGTGCCGGTTTGACCTCTGGGACATCAGCCCTGCGGCGTCCTTTGAGTCCTTCCGTGACAGGACAGCTGAAAAGATGTTACCGCCGCCAGGAAAGATGTTATGGGAGAGCCCCCTGAGTCAGAGGGCGAGGGCTGTCGCCTCTTCCTCGGTTCCCGTCACGCTCTGGAGAAAGAATTCAAACGAGTGGCACCGGACAGCGTCGTTGTCGTCGTCGTCGTCGTCGTCGTCGTCGTCGTCTTTAACGAGGGAACTTATCAAGGAAGCACGGCGAGCCGATCCAAAACCGAAATAAAATACACTGGGCGTAAAACACCATCGGGCACCTCAGATGGTCTGGGTGTGCCACCTGGGGTCCGAGGGGGTCTTATACCCTTCTGTCTACAGGGTTCGGGGTTCCTCTGCCTTCTGTCTTGGACACAGAAGTCCCAAGCTTGCTACTTCTTTGTTCAGTGAGTGAGTGAGGTCAAGCTCTCCCTTTCTTCTGTCCCCCTTCCGCCCTCCTGCCTCAGCAGTTCCGGGGTGATTTCGGCTACCTACGTGTTCTTTGGTCAGGGAGGAGGGGTATTCACCATTAGCTCTCAAGCGTCCTCGTTTGGGGGAAGATAAGGTCTTGCTGCAAGCGGCCCAAACTGTTTGGCCTTGTGTCATTTTCTTGTCTCGGTTTCTCTATTCCACTTACCCAGGCATCTTCCTAGCTTCTTGCTGTCATCCTGTTACACTTCTAGGGAGTGAAGCATCCGACTCCGGAGCACCCCACCCACCGCAGGGCCCGACGACGATGACGACGACGACACCCATGATCAGCCACGGAATCCTGGGCCGGCGAACGTTCTCTCTCGTGGGAGCGGAGGGGCCGAGGGTGGGATGTGCTTGCGTGCATGCACGGGGGGGGGGGGGGGGGGGCGCGGCTGTCCTACGTACTTACAACTGATTATTTTCTCTCGTGAGTCCCTCTCGTGTGGACTCGGTCATCAGGCCAGCTGAAAGAACCTAGCAGGGGAGAAAAAAATGTCTTCCTCCCGCCGCTGCGGTTATTAAGGAAGGAACAGAGAACGACAGCAAGACACTGGGTAGCGATCCTAGGCTCCGACTCCTCCGCAGGGCCCAGGGTCGGGCCGTGCCACAGCTACAGCTGTGGAGTCATTTGAAAACTTAACGCCCAGGCCACGGAGGAGCATCGGGGACGGTGGAAACGAAGGCGAGGAAACTTCTGGTTGTCGAAAGCCAGAGGTGAGAGCAGCCAGAAGAGCAAAGAGGTGTAAGCCACCCACCCGGAACCGCTCAGAAGGAAACCACCGGAACAACACGTCACCCCAAACCGAAGCCACGTTGGCACATGGGTCATTTCGAACTCAAGTGACTTAAGACATAGCAGGTTCGAGAAAGGTGCTCTCCTCCTCCTCCTCCTCCTCCTCCTCCTCCTCCTCCTCCTCCTCCTCCTCCTCCTCCTTCTCCTCCTCCTCACCCCCAACACCCCTCTCCGGTGGTGGTGGTGGGGAGATTAAACTCTCGAGGGAGAAAGAAGACATCTGTCATCGCCAGAGACAGGGAGGGGGGAAGGGGGGGAGCAGGAGCGTGGCGGGGACTCTGTGAACAGCATCCAGGTGAGCGGCTGCAGAACTGAGGACTGGCGAGCCACCCGTCCGTCGGTCCCAACAAACCGAATAAAACTGGCCCCTAATCTTCCTAGTGGCTTCTTTGCCGTGGCCTACCCGCCCCTAGTCCGGAACAACACGTCTGTCTCCCAAACGTGCCGATTCTCTGTCTAAAAGGTCTTCACTCTCTGGAGAAGGCCTCCGTGTACAGGTGCACATTAAAGAAGATCGGGCCCGGCCGGGCATGGCTCAGCGGTTGAGCGCCAGCCAAGGATCCATGAGATCACGGTGCCATTCCCGGTCAGGGCCCATGACTGATTTGCGGGCTCCATCCCCAGTCGGGGATGTGCAGGAGGCAGCCGACCCATGCCTCTCTCATCCTTGAGGCTTCTCTCTCTCTCTCTCTCTCTCTCTCTCTCTCTCTCCCCCGCCCTCCTCCCTTCTTGTCTCTGAAATCAAGAGAGATATAGTAAAAAAAATAAATTAATTTAAAAAAAAAAAAAAAAAGGAAAGCATGTAAAACATTTAAAAAGATAAGGTAGCACACAGGATCCCCGGACAGCATTCCAGCTTCTAACATGCCATCCTCCTCGCATCGCAGCTACAGGGATCAGAGCAGCTTCTGAAAGTCTCAGGTGGAGAAAGATGAGCCAAGTGATCGTCTCCGCTAGGAAAACTGATCATGGCTTTTAACTTGCTGGTCCATTGTCCTCCAATGTATGAATCTGCTATTGCTGATCTTTTTTTTGGGGGGGGGGGGCACCTGGTTAACCTGCTTATTCTTCCAGGATGTGGATGAAGGGGCACACGGCACAGGCCACAGGTGTGGACGCTTCGAGAGTGGAGAACATGGACTTGAAGAGGACCTCAGCTCTCAAAGGGAGATGAGCCCCTGGGAGGGCCTCAATCCTAACGTCCCCCTCGGCGGGATGGTTTGGAAACTCATCCAACCCTCGATGCATGCAGGTGACGGGACACCCATCTCCTAGAAACGCTTCCCCTTCACGGCCCACAGGTCGATGATTCCCCAATTGCCGGAGCCCGCCGGCAGAGTCAAACGGTCCTGAGGAAGGGGTGAGGATGAAGAGAAGACAGACACAAAAAAGATGGGATCGGGAGGGCTGCAGCTCATGCCTGTTGCCAGCTGCCAGCCCCGAGTTTATTTTCCCAGCTCAATTTATACAGACACTGTTAATTTTGCTGAATAGCACCCCGCTCCGCATTCCTACCCCTTGAGTAGTTCCTTCAAGGCCATTGAATGCTATCTCAGAGTAAACACCCTGCCTCTTGCAGGAGCTCTGACGTTGGTGCCTGTCTTTGTTTCGGCTTCTAATGGGAACTTGCGGGGAGGATTGAGTCCTTGGCTTGGTATGTGGCTTGACTGTCCTTTAACCCTTCAGGCCGGGCCCAACATCCTGATAAGCTTTTCTGGAACTTAAGGCCGCAAGCTAAATTAGTATTGCTTTGGTGCCTCAAGGACTGTGTCAGGGAGCAGGGGAGCACATCCGCAGCTCACCCAGGCAGCTCCTCTGTGCCTGGGGCCACAGCGGCTCACCCACATCTCCCAGGGAGCAGGGGAGCACATCAGCAGCTCACCCAGGCAGCTCCTCTGTGCCTGGGGCCACAGCGGCTCCCCACACCCGATGCTGTTCGACTGGCTCTGGGCTCTGGGAACACGCACCCCTTGTTCCCCAGAGGAGTCCCCATCAGAGCAGAAAGGAGGGGCGTGCAGCCCTCCCAAGGCCAGAGAAACCTTCATGTGGCCAGAGCCCAAGGCAAGCAACATCCACTGAGGGGACAGGTGTGTCTCCTCTGTTCATCGTCACCTATGAAATATGGGGTGAAACGGCCCCTCTCCGGAGCAGGATCTCAACCCTTTGGGATTCTGCCTCCAGGCGGCGGTGGGCGATGGGGGGGGGGGGGGCTCAAGGCAAGGCAAGTCACTGAAACTCTCTGTACATAGGCATGTTTCTCATGTGGAGACAGCTCAGTAGTAAAGAGAGAGGTTTCCAGAGCGAACTGAGTGACGGGAGCAAGCAGCGCCCAGCCTGCGCCGGGGCAGGCAAGCGGGCAGACAGGTGGGCGGGGACTCTAGTCCCATGGTCCGAGTCCCCTCCGCCCCACCGCCATCCCCCCAGGCCTCTTCTCAACCAGAGAGGCAGAGGGGAGGGCGGTCCCAGAGCACCTCTCTTCTCCACAAACACTACTCCGCCTCGGCCGCTTGGCCTGAGATAGCCACCCGGCTCTCCCCCTGCCCGATTGATTTTCCTGCGGCCCAGAGGCCCGGTTCAGGGCTGAGGATGAAACCCCTACCCCCCGGTTCCCCAGCCGGACGGGCCCGTGGGTGGGTGGGTGGGGAACCGGCAAGGTGGCGGTGGTGTTGTGGGGGGGGGAGGGGCGGGGAGGACCGGGCGATTCACTGTGACCGCCCTCACTCAGTAAATAGCTCCATTCAAATGCAGAAAGCTGTCGGGTAAAGTCAGAGCCTCGGACCTCGCCTCGGGCTTCTTCGACTGCCCCACCCTTACTGAGGCCGCAGCCCGCGAACCACGGGAAGGGAGGGTGTTGGAGGAGCCGGCCGGCCCCGGTCTGTCCGGGGCGCAAAGAGCCCCCTCCGTTGGCCAAGCCTGGAAAGCTCCCTCCCTCCACCGTTAGAGAATCATGGGGTGGGGGGGGGGGATCAAGGGGCGCGAGGCCCCGACCGAGCGGGACGGGGCGGGGCGGGAGGCGGGGAGCGGCTGAGGGGCCCGAGTCCAGGGCCCAAGTCTTAGAGAATCCGGGCGGGCGGGGCTCAGCGGTGGAGCAGCGATCTCGAACCCAGGAGATCGGGGTTCGATTCCCGGTCAGGGCACATGCCCGGGTTGCGGGCTAGGCAGCGGGCCCATGACTCTCTCCTCATCGATGTCTCTGTCCCTCTCTCCCTCCCTCGCCTTTCCTCTCTCTGAAATCAATCAAGATATATTCCAAAAAAAAAAAAAAAAGAAAAAGATTCCATTTTAAAAAGAAGGAGCCAAGGGTTGGAGGACCGTGGGTGGAGGGGTGGGTGGACGAGGAGAGAGGAACCAAAGCATTGATATGCCTGTCGGCACAACCCAAGGACGCGGACCATGGCGGGGAGTGGGACGGGGCCGAGTGGGTCATCGGGGAGGGAAAGGGACATCGGTGAGCTATGAAGCAAAAATTAAATAAATAAAAAGAAGGGAACACGGCGCTCTTACGAACTCTTTCCCAACACACTCCAGAGAAAAATGCCGACACAAGGAAAAAAAGGAAGGCTTCTCGGTCACCCCGGAGCCTCCCAGGGTGAAGGGTCAGGGTTCGTTCCCTTTCGCCCACGAGACGGATAGGATAGGCTAGGCGGTGGGAACGTAGTCCACGCGAGAGACAAGGTCTAAAGCGACCAGGCCTCCTTCCGTCTCTGTTGCGCGGACCTAAAACACCATGCTTATGGCTCGGCTCGCTCTTCAGTGGTTCTCTTTCTTTTAAAGTGTTCCGCGTGACGGCCATCTTAGCCCTTCTCTTTGTCCGCAGCTCCAAAAGATTCCACCTCCCCTTCCAATCACCCGCAGGAAACAAGCGGCATTTTCCAGGTCTCAGGTTTTCCCGGACGTCGATGTGGACAGGGCTTGGAAAAGAAATGAGGATTTTTAAGAAGGGCTCTTCAGTGTAAGGAACCATAATCGAACGTATTTTGCTCAAGTCAACAGATTTATTTATTTATTTATTTATTTATTTATTTACCCAGGATTTGTCCTCCACCAGAAAAGAAAGTTTGAAAATAAAAACCCTCTACTGGGTAACTCTTTGGTTAGGTGAAATCAGTGTTAGCCACTTGTCAGTTTAGGACTCCAAACAGTTCCACCCAATGCCGGTGAAGAGTAGATGCTTTTCATCTTTATAAAATGTTTGCCTGTTTTTGTGTACTATTTTATTTATTTATTATTTTGGTTAAATGCGCACGTGCTCAAACGGATGGTCCAAACTTCCAACGTTCAAATCATAAAGGAGTATGTCTGTTCCTCCCTTTCCACCCCTCCTGCCTTTCTTCCTCCCTCCCCACCGCACCCCACCACACCCCCAAGTCTTAAGATGCCTCAACCTCTCTCTCTGTCTGTCTGTCTGTCTCTCCCCCTCCCTCCCTTCCTCCTCCTCCCTGTCTCTTAAATCAAGAGAGATATAGTAAAAAAAAAAAAAAAAAAAAAAGCATGTAAAACATCTAAAACTATAAGGTAGCAAACAGGATCCCCGGACAGCATTCCGGCTTCTAACGTGCCATCCTCCTACCATCGCAGCTACAGGGATCACAGCAGCTTCTTGGTATCAGGTGGAGAAAGATGAGCCGAGTGATCGTCTCAGGTAGCAAAACGGATCATGGCTCTTAACTTCCTGGTCCTCCAGTGTATGAATCGGCTATTGCTGATCTTCTTGGGGGGGGGGGGGGGGCGGCACCTGGTCAATGTAAAAACATGGGAAAAGGTGGGGGGGAAATGACGAGATTGGCCTCATGCATATGGGCCAGAAAAAGTGCCCACGGATACATTCTCTTTCTGGAGCCTAGTCCGTGATTCCCTTGATCCTAGTCATGAGTCTGAACGTAAAACAGGGAGTATAGAACAAAAAGAGGAGGCTCCTATAGCAGAGGAAAAATGGGATGGAGGAGAGAATGTACGGGGGGGGGGGGGAGGGGGCAAGGATCTCGAAGGGGATGCCGAGGAGCTCCCGCCAGAAGAGCAGGCCGAACTAGATGACGCAGCTGCTCGTTAACAATCATGACGATCGTCTCTATCCAGCTATGACCGATACAAGTGAGGAAGTAACTCCAGAGATTGTCGGGCAGTTTGACGAGATTGGTGCGATCGTGACACGCTTCGGAACAAAAGCCAACTTTCCCTTCCGCTTCGCCTGCCTCTCCACGGAAAGGAGACGATCGGGATAATTCCAGATTGAATAACGATGACAGGGAAAATAATGTCAATGATCCACGTATGGAAAAACAGATCAAGGATACCCTATCTCCGCTGCCAAGAACGCTCTTGAAAGCGCAAGAGAGCGGAGAGGAGGTGTGGAATTCTGGGCTGGCCATCTTTCCGGTCTCTGAGCAGCCAAACCCTAATCACCCTAATCAGGTGCAAAGATATGACACCCCTTTGTCATTCCAAATGTGAAAGGAGCTAAAACAGGCTACAGCTCGATAGGGGCCCGCTGCTCCGTAGACTTTGACCATCCTAGAAAACATCGCTACTGACGCTTTCACTAACCCCTAACCATTGGAGATCTCTAGCTAAAGCACGTTTCACAGGAGGAGACAATTTATTACGGAAATCGGAATTTTAGGATCGTTGTCATGAGGCTGCAAACAGAAACAGGGCAACACACCATATTCCTATCACTGATGAGATGTTACTAGGAGAAGGGCCTCACTGGACCAATGACGCTTCTCCTCCAAGGAAGGCACTGACCTCTAAGGCCTGGCGTCCATTGCCTACACCTGGCAGGAAATCAGAAGAACTAGCCCCAATAAGGCAGGGACCTGATGAGCCTCACCAAGATTTTGTTTCCAGATTGCTTCAGGCAGTTAGCCGCTCAGTGCCTGACGGAGAGGCGGGAATGTTGCCGGTAACACGGCCGGCTTAGGAGAATGCAGATTCAGCACGTCAGTCTGCTGTTAGACCTTGGAAAAAGAAGGGTTCGCTATCGGACTATGGACGTTCTCTGTGCCGATATCGGACCATCGTAGATACCGGGGTTGACATTAGCTGCAGCGCTGCAAGGAACGACTATTCGAGGAGTCACGGAACAGCCACAGAGAAGTCAGGGAAAAGGAAGCGGTAACTGCTACAGCCGTGGCAAGTCAGGGCCTTCCGGTAAGGATGGTAGAAATAGGAATAACAGCAACGAACGAGTGAGACAACCAGGACCGTGCCCAAGATGTAAAAGAGGAAAGCATCGGGCTCACATGTGCAGGTCAAAGATGGACATCGACCGCAAACCCTGACGGCGGTCGGGAAACTACGAGAGGGGGGCAGCCTCGACCCCCTCAAACGATCGGGGCCGTGTCAGCCTACCCACCCCAGGGATGACCGGAGACCAAACAGGGAACGAGCCGCGCTAGGAAGCGCAGGACTGGACCTCCGTCCCGCCGCCCGCTACGTATTAACACCCGAGGTGGGACCCCGAGCCGTACCCACGGGGGTATACGGGCCTCTGCTAAGAGACACTGTAGGCCTCTTAGTAGGACGTAGCGGGTGAACAAGGAGGGGACTTCAAGTTTTTCCGGGCGTCCTAGATTCTGACTATACCGGGGAGCGAAAGGTCACGCGTATAGCTCCTCTCGATAGCGTGACATTCGCCCCTGAAGTGAGAATCGCGCAATGGATATGATTGCCCTTTCGGAAGACAGGAGGAGTTGTATCTCAACAGGAGAGGGGAAATCATGGCTCTGGCCCTTCCGATAGAGCCCACTGGATTCAAACAGTGGGGCCCGAGAGACCTGAAAGAGAACTGCCGAGCGATGGTAAGAAACGGAATGGATTGCTAGACACAGGAGCTGACGTTTCAGTCATTAGTCAGCGATACTGGCCATCCCGGTGGCCTGTGCAACCTGCTATGACTTCTTCGCCGGGAATTGGACAGGCTCCATCCATCCGCGCTGCAAAGTACACAGGTTCTGACACGGCGAGATGCGGGGGGGAAAGCCCGGTGCATTTCAACCTTATGTATTGCCTTTTCTGCCACGTCATCTGTGGGGCCGAGACGTTCTCAAAAATATGGGAGTGTTCTTGTCTAGCCCCAATCCTAAGGCAGCTAGCTCATCGTATGTTAGACCCAGGTTACATGCCGGGCGGGGCAGGGACCGGGCCAAGACGGCCAGGGGGGTAGAACGGCCCATTCCCTGCCAAGGCCAACTGACAAAACAAGGTCTTAGCTGTGACTCCAGTGTGTCCTGAAGGTCACTGCTCTTCCTGCCTCACCCGGCCACCTGACAATCCCGTATTGGGTGGGGCCGTGGCCTCTCTCAGAGGAAAAAATTCAAGCAGCCCGGCAATTGGCGCAGGAACAGTCAGCTCAGGGGCACATGGAGGAATCTAAATAGTCCTTGGAATACACCTATATTTGTTATTAAGGGAAAAAAATCTGGAAAGTGGAGGCTATGACAGGATTTAAGTGCAGTAAATAAGACTACGGAAACGATGGGGCCTTTCCCACCAGGTCTGCCCTCTCCGGTGGCCGTTCCCGCGGGATGCCGTTGAATAGTATTCGACGTGAAAGACTGCCGTTTCACCATCCCGTTCTACCCCGCAGATTGTAAAAGATTTGCCTTCGGCGTTCCTTCCGCCCATTTTAAGGAACCGATGCGGAGAGATCGCTGGAGAGTTTTGCCCCGGGGCGTGGCGAACAGTCCCACACGGCGTCCAAAATTTGCGGCTACGGCCACGAAAGAGAATCGAAGGATACATCCGGAAGCCCACGTCATCCATTCTACGGATGATGTTTTCGCGGCTCATCGTGATCTAGAAAACTTAAAAGTGATTTACTCAGAGTTAAGCACTTCAACTAAATAGATCTGGCCTCGTCCTAGCCCCCGAAAAGGTTCAACAGGCCACGCCTTATCATCACTCAGGGCAACCGATCGAAGGGCGGAAGGAAAGTAAGGCCACAAAGATTTCAGTTCGGAACAGACAATCTATCCACCCTGGTTGATTTCCAAAAAACTTTTGGGGGACGTGAATTGGCTAAGGCCTTCTTTAGGCTTAACCACGGGTGAATTAAAAGCACTCTTTGACACACTCCGTGGCGACCCTGACCTCGAGAATTAACCGTGGAGGGACAACGGGCTCTAGAGACGGCAGAGAAGGCTATCGTCGGAATGGATGACACAAGAGCCTGGCAACTCATCATCTTACCTACCCATTCTCCGCCCGCTGGGCTGTCTTGGCAAGAAGCTCCACTAGAAGGGATTCATTTACCTTCCTCCAGAAAAATGGTGATCACACCTTGTGCCCCATCGGTGGCCCCATGAACATCGCAGGGTAGAAAAAGAGCTCTAGAGTTTTTTGGGAAGCAGCCTGCCGCTGTTACGGTGCCTCGCGCTTCCGTGCAGCCGCAGCGGTTGTGGCAAAATGAAACTTTACGGCAGCTCGCTTTTGCAGATGACAGTGGGCAGATCGACTGCCGTTATCCATCAGAGAAATGATGACAGCGATTCATTCAAAACCCTGTGATATTCCCACAGATGATCTCTCGAGAACCTCTGACTGATGCTCTTTGAGTGTTGACTGATGGGCCCGACGTCTGGAATCGCCAGCTATGTCGTCAATAATCGGGGCCGTCCATCGAAGACTCGAGAAACCTCTGCACAGACCGTAGCGTTAGTAGCTGTCATTGCAGGATGTCAACGCTTGCAAGACGTCCCATGTAGTTTGTACACAGATTCTGAATACACTGTATCTATCCTTCGAGGTTTGGAGACGGCTACCCCGACTGACAGGGATCCCTCTACAGTCATAACCGCTCTCTTGTCTTGACGGCAACTGATTGAGCCACGAACCTCACCCTGTTCTGTGGGACATATCGGAGCTCACTCAGTGCTCCCCGGACCTTTCGCAGAAGGAAATGCGCAAGCAGACATGTTGACTCGTGGCGCTTCCTTAGTCATTTCCTCTGTTGAACAAGCACGAGCCGCACACGCTCCGCATCATCCAAATGCTTCGGGTTTAAGAAAACGATTGAACACGACCCGTGAAGCCGCCCGACGAATAGGAAAGGAGCGTCAAAACTGTCCCGAGCCCATGCCCCTCGCACCTCAGTACGGTGTGAATCCACGGGGATGGCTCCCAGGACATATCTGGCAGACGGATGTTACTCCTATAGCCGAATTCGGTCGCCAGTCATTTGTGCACGTCACAGTGGCTACTTATTCTGGATCTTTAGTGGCAAGCGCGCATCCTGGGGAAAACACGAGACGGGTTATCTGTCATGTATTATCATGTTTTGCCATCTCGGGCATTCCAAAAATTCTAAAAACCGACAATGGGCCTGCGTACGCTCGCAAAACTTTTACAGAGTTTCGTGCAACTTTCCAAATGACTCCTATCACAGGCATTCCTTATCATCCTCGGGGCCGGGGGATCATCGAGCGAGCCCACGGGACCTCAAAGGCTCACACTGCAAAAGTAAAGGAGGGGGAATATACCTGCCATTCTCCTAGTAAAATACTTCATCTCTCTTTATGGACCCTTAATTTTTAAAAATCGGATGCAGAAGGTTTCTCAGCAGCTGAGCGGCATCGGAGACCCCCCCCCCCCCCCCCGTGGATGAACTGATCGAAACACCTGGAGGATTTGTGGAGACCTTACCGCCAACGGAGCACGGGCGAGTTCAACCTAATGTACGGAAGTTAGCAGCAAACACGGACATTGTCGCAGTGAGACGTAAAGATGAGACTCATCCAAACGGGAGCCATTCTGTTAAAGGAGGTTTAGCCCGTGTTCCTCCTCCTTACGTATGACTGTTAGGTAAGGTTTGGATGAAGAAATTAGCTGATTCTTGCACCATCAAGTGTGTACGCTGTACCCTCACAAACTGCGTGTCTAGTGCTCATGCAAACTCGGATTGGTTGGCATCGCACCAACCTGCGTTCGTGACGCTTCCAGTCGAGAGGCAAGGACGCCGGTATGCTGCAGGTAGAGCCCAAGAGATATACCTCGGCGCGGCGGCCGACGCAACGCCGTGAGCGCACTCCGGCAAACATGCTTCCTTGGCACGCCAGGAAGTGGCAGCGCCCGCCTGAGGCATCTCTAAGAGGCCGCGTCCACAATACCCTGACCTTGTGCTCCATCGGGCGCCCAGCTGGACGTGTCACCATCCCACTGGCCAGATACCCTTTCTAGACTAAGAGACCATAGAATCACTCTGAATGGGGGTGGGATAGGGTAAAGACCATCTTACGGGGATATGGAGTTAAGGCAACGTATCTATTGACGTTGCATGCTGATATAAATGCTATAGAAGGCTGCTCCTCTCGATACCTCACCCGCAGACTTAGCAAAAGAACTGTTTGACAAGTTTTCTGATATGATCTCTACACATAGTTTACCTTCACGATTCTATTCTGGTATTATGTTGTTGGCCGGAGTGTTCATGTTCCTATGTTTATTCCCGGTCTGTGTCCAAGCGGAAACACAAAGCCTCTCAGAGCTGCAGACAGGCGTCCACTGGCTCCAGGGAAAAAGGAAAGAAGGGGGAGCCGTTGGGAGCCGGTGACGCGTCTGGACACGGTCCACGCCACCTGAGGGTCTGGAGTCAGAGACTCGACCCTCCCCACGATGACCCTGGATACGGAGAGCCCGCCACGCGTCTGGACGTGGCCCACGTGGCCCGAGGGCCTGGAGCCAGGGACTCCACCCTCCCCGCAGGTTCCCGTGGGGAGCCGAAGAAATGAAGATCAGTGACACAGGTCTGAGCTCACGCAGGAGGCAGGACGTTGACCCTGAAAGTGTGTTTGTGCAGCCTGGAAAGAACTACTCTGTATCACCCTCCCCTCCTTACCGGTTGTTTGTTACTCACTCTATAATAAAGGCGTTGAAGCCATTGGGGGCTGCACCTCATCGGAGGGCAGCCCTCCCGATCCCATAACTGCGATTGTCTCTTTCATTCCCACCGCTCAAACTCAGATCTGTTCGTCTTTCAGGCTGCTTCCTGACAATTCCCCAATGCTGTCGACTGGGCTCTGGGCTCAGGCCGGGAACAGAGAGGGGCCGCGTCCTACACGCACCCGTTGTTCCCCAGAGGAGTCCCCATCAGAGCAGAAAGGAGGGGCGTGCAGCCGTCCCAAGGCCAGAGAAACCTTCGTGTGGCCAGGGCCCAAGGCAAGCAACATCCACTGAGGGGACAGGTGTGTCTCCTGTGTTCATCGTCACGTATGAAATGAGGGGCCAAACCGCTCCTCTCCGGAGCAGGATCTGAACCCTTTGGGATTCTGCTTCCAGGCGGCGGTGGGCGACGGGGGCGGGGGGGGGGGTTGTTGTTCAAGGCAAGTCACCGAAACGCTCTGTGCATAGGCATGTTTCTCACGTGGACACACCTCTGTAGTAAGGAGAGAGGTTTCCAGAACGAACTGAGTGACCGGAGCGAGGAGCGCCCAGCCGGCGCCAGGGGAGGCAAGCGGGCAGGCAGGCAGGCAGGCAGGCAGGCGGGCGGGCGGGCGGGCGGGCGGGGACTCTCTAGTCCCATGGTCCGAGTCCCCTCCGCTCCCCTCCGCCCCACCGCCGTCTCCCCAGGCCTACTTCTCAACCAGAGAGGCAGAGGGGAGGGCGGTCCCAGAGCACATCTCTTGTCCTCCACAAACACCTCGCCGCCTCGGCCGCTTGGCCTGAGATAGCCAGCCACCCGGCTCTCCCCCTGCCCGATTGATTTTCCTGCGGCCCAGAGGCCCGGTTCAGGACCGAGGATGAAACCCCTACCCCCCGGTTCCCCAGCCGGACGGGCCCGTGGGTGGGGGGGTGGGGAACCGGCAAGGTGGCGGTGGTGTTGTTGGGGGGGGGGGGGGCGGGGAGGACCGGGCGATTCACTGTGACCGGCCTCACTCAGTAAATAGCTCCTTTCAAATGCAGAAAGCTGTCCGGTAAAGTCAGAGCCTCGGACCTCGCCTCGGGCTTCTTCGACTGCCCCACCCTTACTGAGGCCGCAGCCCCGCGAACCACGGGAAGGGAGGGTGTTGGAGGAGCCGGCCCGCCCCGGTCTGTCCGGGGCGCAAAGAGCCCCCCTCCGTTGGCCAAGCCTGGAAAGCTCCCTCCCTCCACCGTTAGAGAATCATGGGGCGGGGGTGGGGATCAAGGGGCGCGAGGCCGCGGGCGGAGCGGGGCGGGGCGGGGCGGGGCGGGAGGCGGGGAGCGGAACGGCTGAGGGGCTGGGGTCCAGGGCCCAAGGGTTAGGTCAACCGGCCGGGCGGGGCTCAGCGGTGGAGCAGCGATCTCGAACCCAGGAGATCGGGGTTCGATTCCCGGTCAGGGCACATGCCCGGGTTGCGGGCTAGGCAGCGGGCCCATGACTCTCTCCTCATCGATGTCTCTGTCTGTCTCTCTCTCCCCCTCTCCTTTCCTCTCTCTTAAATCAATTAAGATATATTTGAAAAGAAAAGAAAAGAAAAAAAATTCCATTTTAAAAAGAAGGAGCCAAGGGTTGGAGGGTGATGGGGGGGAGAGGAACCAAAGCATTGATATGCCTGTAGGCACAACCCAAGGACCGGGCCATTCTTTGTGACAGGCCTCACTCAGTAAATAGCTCCATTCAAATGCAGAAAGCTGTCGGGTAAAGTCAGAGCCTCGGACCTCGCCTCGGGCTTCTTCGACTGCCCCACCCTTACTGAGGCCGCAGCCCCGCGAACCACGGGAAGTGAGGGTGTTGGAGGAGCCGGCCGGCCCCGGTCTGTCGGGGGCGCAAAGAGCCCCCTCCGTTGGCCAAGCCCGGAAAGCTCCCTCCCTCCACCGTTAGAGAATCATGGGGCGGGGGAGAGGAACCAAAGCATTGATATGCCTGTCGGCACAACCCAAGGACACGGACCGTGGCGGGGGAGTGGGATGGGGCCGAGTGGGTCATCGGGGAGAGAAAGGGACATCGGTGACCTATGAAGCAAAAAATAAATAAATAAAAAGAATAAAAAGAAGGAAACATGGCGCTCATTGGAGCGCCGCCAAGAGACTCTTGCAAAATCTTTCCAAACGCGCTCCGGAGAAAAATGCCGAAACAAAGAAAAAAGGGAGGCTTCTCGGTCATCCCGGAACATGCCAAGGAGCCTCCCAGGGTGAAGGGTCAGGGTTCGTTCCCTTTCGCCCACGAGACGGATAGGCTAGGCGGTGGGAACGTATTCCACGCGAGAGACAAGGTCTAAGGCGACCAGGCCTCCTTCCGTCTCTGTTGCACGGACCTAAACCACCACGCCATGGCTCGGCTCGCTCTTCGGTGCTTGTCTTTCTTTTAAAATATTCCATGTGCCCGGCCGGGTGTGGCTCAGCGGTTGAGTGTCGACCTAGGATCCGGGCGATCAGGGTTCGATTCTCGGTCAGGGCACATGCCCGGGTTGCGGGCTAGGCAGCGGGTCCGTGACTCTCTCATCAGCGATGTCTCTATCTCGCTCTCACCCTCTCCTTTCCTCTCTCTGAAATCAACCACGATATATTTTAAAAAATAAAAAATAAAATATTCCACGTGACAGCTATCTTAGCGCTTCTATTTCTCCGCAGCTCGTCCCTCCAAAAGATTCCACCTCCACTTCCAATCACCCTCATGAAACAAGCGGCATTTTCCAGCTTTCAGGTTTTCCCAGACGACGAATGTGGAGTGGACCTCGAAAAAATGATGAGGATTTTAAAGAAGGGCTCTTCAGTGTAAGGAACCAAAATCAAACGTATTTTGCTCAAGTAAACAGCCCCCCCCCCCCCCCCCTCAGGATTTGTCCTCCACCAGAAAAGGAAGTTCAAAATCAGAAACCCTCTCCCGGGTAACTCTTTGGTTAGGTGAAATCAGTGTGAGCCACTTGTCAGTTTAGGACTCCAAACAGTTCCACGCGATGCCGGCGAAGAGTCGATGCTCTTCATCTTTATAAAATGCTTTGCCTGTTTTCGTGTGCTTTTTTTTTTTTTTTTTTTTAAATGCTCAAACGGATGGCCCCAACTTCCGACGTCCAAATCATAAAGGAGTATCTCTGTTCTTCCCTTCCCACCCCTCCTGCTTTTCTTCCCGTCCCAGTTTCTCTGGAGACGTATACGCAGGTGGTCTAACTCCCGATACGTGGATATACCGCCGTGAGTGGCAAGAGACGCTTTGGTTCAATGAGACCGAGCCAATGACTCAAGTTCAAGAAGGGAGACAGAGACGCACATAAAGCAAAGCACACAGGGTTTATTGACCAGCTCCCGATGGTTCTCGGCACCGGCAGGGCCACCCGGAGGATCCTCCGAAAGACACACACACACACACACACACACACACACACACACACACACACTCACAGAAAGCGGGTCTAGGCTGATGTGGGATTCAAGGAACGGGAAAAGAGTCTGCATCAAGCGCATGATGAGCAACAGAGACAGTGGGTGAGAATTCGATAAGATCTGATCTCTGGAAGAAGCAGGGGTCCACGAACAAAAGATCACCTACAGGTAAGACATGATCTTCCCCTATCTCGGGAGGGATGTCCACAGCGGAGTGGGCTAGGAGATCTTCTCCGCCGATAGCCGTGAGAATAGATAGTTCGCGGTCTGCCACGGCACAAGCAACAGGTTCAGAGAAGTCAACTCTCGCAGTAGCGTCGCTCCACGAGGGATGAAATCCGGAACCTCGCTGCATTCGACGAAGCGTGTCTCTGTGGGCCTGAGTCAAACGGTCTTGAATCGTGATGCATCGCCATTTGAGCGGATCCATTTGGAATGGAATATCGAGGTCCCCTGGGTCCACGTGAAGCTTTCGGATAGCCTCATCCTGTTGTTTCGTCGCTTCAGATCATCATCCGATTTGTCGTTGAGTCCGCGCGGGCCAGCGCGTTCACCGAATCGAAGGACGATGAGACTAACCTCATCATTTTTGCCTGGTCCGTGGCCGTTTCTGACACGAAGACATTTAAGTCACGTGTCAGCCTGTTGACCTTCATAGACTTAGCTATAGATACGGTTAGGGAGAGAGACGCCATCGCAAAGGAGGCTGCGTCGCGTGGTAGGAGTTTCCCGACGCGAGAACGAAAACGTTGGGGAAAGGGTGGTCATCGTAAGCGAAGTTGTTGTGAAACGCGTGTTTTCTCGTGGGGTCGTGGCCGGGCGGAAGTGCCGTTCTGGGGTTGATTCGGGAGCTCCTAGGCTCCCTAAACAAAGTTGAGTAAGAAATTCTGTTGGTGCGGACAAGGGGAGTCTCTGAGGTGGATCTCTATCTTCTGCATCCATTGCTCGTCGGGCTATCGTTCTAGAATCTTTCGGCCTAGAAATCCAATCCGTTGCAGCCTGACCCGGTCCATATTCAGAAAGGCTTCGAACACCATCCAGGGTTCCTTGAGCGATTCCCATCGCTCCACCCGAGAAAGCAGAACAAATAGGTTGTGGGTAAGCCGTCGCATCTAATCAAGCAAACCTAGCGTACCACGAAGGGTTGATAAGATCGGGATAGAATCTGCGGCAACGTCTCCGTCGTGGCGGTGGGTTCGGGTGTGAAAGTGGGTAAAGAGGAGCAGAAGGTTGTCAAGGCTGGGTCGCGGTCGGTGCCGAAGGGGTACGAGTAGGAGGTCGTGGTAAAGCCACCAAATCAGCAAGCTCTGGCGCTGGAGGAGGAGTAGGATTCAAAAGTGGCACAGTATCAGGCGATGGGGCAACTCTACTTCCTTTAGACGATTTGAAGGGATTCGGTTATGTCGAGCTCCCATCGCTCCAGGATAGACCTGTCAGGATACAGACGGTGTGATTCTAGGACCAAGATGTGGGGGTAGGTAGTGAGGTTGGAAACGATATCACGAAGACTTCCTCGACGATGTTCGGTATCATCAGAGCACGCGACGAGTGGGGCGTATGTCCTCCGTCGGCACCGCGTCAGAGTCAGGGTGCCCGTCGCCATGGTGAGGAGTAGAATAAGAGTAAGAAGGAAAGTAGCCCATTTCCCAACGGTCCCTAAACACATCTTTTGAGATCAAGACTATAAGGATCTGTAAGAGAAAGAAAGAAGGTATGGCTGATAGAAGCGCGCCAAGGACGATGATAAGCGTAGGCCTCGAGCCAGGGCTTGAGAACCGCCTATCTCGGCCTGTTGTCCATGTCCCTTATTATGGACAGTCCAATATAGCGAGGCTCCGCCGTGTGCGATCATTTCCCGTGGGGATAGGGAGCCATCTTTAGGATTCTTGGTTAAGATTTTATAAGGCACATTTCTATGGCTTTTAGGTGTAGGCGGAACAAATTCCTAATCTGGGATTATTATTATTTATTTTTTTTTTTTACAGGAAATGTAAATCAAATTTCAGTTTTAGATTTTCTCGTCATTCATTCAAAATAACACACTCTAAATGTCACATCGGTCACAACACGGATGAACCCAGGAACACGTTAAGCGAAAGAACCAGAAACCAAAGGCTGACTAGCGTACGACTGTATTTCCATGAAACAGGCAGACTCGCCAAGTGCACGGGGACAGAAAGCGGATCCGCGGTTGCAGGGCTGGGACGGGAGGTGACCATCGGGGAGCAACTGTCGATGGGCACGGGGCTTCTTTCTGAGGTGACAAAACTGTCCTGAAAGGAGGTGGCGGCGGTAGATGCACGAGGCTGGGACTATACCGCAGTCCTCTGAGCTGTCCACTCGGATGAATGGGCTCCACGGTCCGTGAATTCCATTTCAATACAGCCGTCCCTGGAAACTGTACACTATTCACAGAGCACGAGATGAATCCCCACAGAGTAACCGCTGGCGGGGTGCTCCCGCTAAACACGCAGAGCTACGGCCGCGGGAGCCCCGGGCTACAAAGTGTTCATCTTATCGTCACACGCAGGCATCCTAGTGACAGTCGGTCACACAAAATGGAGTTCCTTATTTCAAGTCTAATACACACATCTATTTCTGTAACACTTCCTCCCAGCCCACCCCACCCCATCCCCCAAGTCTTAAGATGCCCCCCCCTCTTTCTCTCTCTCTCCCCACCCTCCCTCCTCCCTTCTTGTCTCTGAAATCAAGAGATATAGTAAAAAAATAAAAAAAAAAAAGGAAAGCATGTAAAACTTTGAGGCAGCAAACACGATCCCCAGACGGCATTCCAGCTTCTAACGTGCCGTCCTCCTAGCATCGCGGCTACAGGGACCAGAGCAGCTTCTGAAAGTCTCAGGTGGAGAAAGATGAGCCAAGCGATCGCCTCAGGTAGCAAAACGGATCATGGCTCTTAACTTTCTGGTCAAGTACCCTCCAATGTGTGAATCTGCTATTACTGATCTTTTTCCTTCTTTTTTTTTTTTTTTTTTTTTTGGGGGGGGGGGGGGCGGCACCTGCTTCATCTGCATCATTCCCTCTACTTATTCTACCAGGACGTGGATGAAGGGGCACACGGCACAGGCCACAGGTGTGGACGCTTCAAGAGCGGAGAACATGGACTTGAAGAGGACCTCAGCTCTCAAAGGGAGGGCTTCGATGCTAACGTCCCCCTCGGCGGGATGGTTTGGAAACTCATCCAACCCTCGATGCGCGGAGGTGACGGGACCCCCCTCTCCTAGAAACGCTTCCCCTTCAGGGCCCACAGGTCGATGATTCCCCAATGCTGTGGACTGGGCTCTGGGCTCAAGCCGGGAACAGAGAGGGGCCGCGTCCTACAAGCACATCAGCAGCTCACCCAGGCAGCTCCTCTGTGCCTGGGGCCACAGCGGCTCCCCACACCCGATGCTGTTCGACTGGCTCTGGGCTCTGGGAACACGCACCCCTTGTTCCCCAGAGGAGTCCCCATCAGAGCAGAAAGGAGGGGCGTGCAGCCGTCCCAAGGCCAGAGAAACCTTCGTGTGGCCAGGGCCCAAGGCAAGCAACATCCACTGAGGGGACAGGTGTGTCTCCTGTGTTCATCGTCACCTATGAAATAAGGGGCCAAACCGCTCCTCTCCGGAGCAGGATCTGAACCTTTTGGGATTCCGCTTCCAAGCGGCGGTGGGCGACCGGGGGGTGGGGGTGGGGCGCGGCTCAAGGCAAGTCACCGAAACGCTCTGTGCATAGGCATGTTTCTCACATGGACACACCTCAGTAGTGAGGAGAGAGGTTTCCAGATCGAACTGAGTGACAGGAGCGAGGAGCGCCCAGCCGGCGCCAGGGGAGGCAAGCGGGCGGGCAGGCAGGCAGGCAGGCGGGCGGGCGGGCGGGCGGGCGGGCGGGGACTCTCTAGTCCCATGGTCCGAGTCCCCTCCGCTCCCCTCCGCCCCACCGCCGTCTCCCCAGGCCTACTTCTCAACCAGAGAGGCAGAGGGGAGGGCGGTCCCAGAGCGCATCTCTTGTCCTCCACAAACACCTCGCCGCCTCGGCCGCTTGGCCTGAGATAGCCAGCCACCCGGCTCTCCCCCTGCCCGATTGATTTTCCTGCGGCCCAGAGGCCCGGTTCAGGACCGAGGATGAAACCCCTACCCCCCGGTTCCCCAGCCGGACGGGCCCGTGGGTGGGGGGGTGGGGAACCGGCAAGGTGGCGGTGGTGTTGTTGGGGGGGGGGGGGGGGCGGGGAGGACCGGGCGATTCACTGTGACCGGCCTCACTCAGTAAATAGCTCCTTTCAAATGCAGAAAGCTGTCGGGTAAAGTCAGAGCCTCGGACCTCGCCTCGGGCTTCTTCGACTGCCCCACCCTTACTGAGGCCGCAGCCCGCGAACCACGGGAAGGGAGGGTGTTGGAGGAGCCGGCCCGCCCCGGTCTGTCCGGGGCGCAAAGAGCCCCCCTCCGTTGGCCAAGCCTGGAAAGCTCCCTCCCTCCACCGTTAGAGAATCATGGGGCGGGGGTGGGGATCAAGGGGCGCGAGGCCGCGGGCGGAGCGGGGCGGGGCGGGGCGGGGCGGGAGGCGGGGAGCGGAACGGCTGAGGGGCTGGGGTCCAGGGCCCAAGGGTTAGGTCAACCGGCCGGGCGGGGCTCAGCGGTGGAGCAGCGATCTCGAACCCAGGAGATCGGGGTTCGATTCCCGGTCAGGGCACATGCCCGGGTTGCGGGCTAGGCAGCGGGCCCATGACTCTCTCCTCATCGATGTCTCTGTCTCTGTCTCTCTCTCTCCCTCCCTCGCCTTTCCTCTCTCTGAAATCAATCAAGATATATTCCAAAAAAAAAAAAAAAAAGAAAAAGATTCCATTTTAAAAAGAAGGAGCCAAGGGTTGGAGGACCGTGGGTGGAGGGGTGGGTGGACGAGGAGAGAGGAACCAAAGCATTGATATGCCTGTCGGCACAACCCAAGGACGCGGACCATGGCGGGGAGTGGGACGGGGCCGAGTGGGTCATCGGGGAGGGAAAGGGACATCGGTGAGCTATGAAGCAAAAATTAAATAAATAAAAAGAAGGGAACACGGCGCTCTTACGAACTCTTTCCCAACACACTCCAGAGAAAAATGCCGACACAAGGAAAAAAAGGAAGGCTTCTCGGTCACCCCGGAGCCTCCCAGGGTGAAGGGTCAGGGTTCGTTCCCTTTCGCCCACGAGACGGATAGGATAGGCTAGGCGGTGGGAACGTAGTCCACGCGAGAGACAAGGTCTAAAGCGACCAGGCCTCCTTCCGTCTCTGTTGCGCGGACCTAAACCAGCACGCTCTGGCTCGGCTCGCTCTTCAGTGGTTGTCTTTCTTTGAAACTATTCCGCGTGACGGCCATCTTAGCCCTTCTCTTTCTCCGCAGCTCCGTCCCTGCCGAAGATTCCACCTCCCCTTCCAATCACCTGCATGAAACAAGCGGCATTTTCTAGCTTTCCGGTTTTCCCAGACGTCAACGTGGACTGGGCTTGGGGATAAAAAAGAGGATTTTTAAGAAGGGCTCTTCAGTGTAAGGAACCAAACTCAAACGTATTTTGGACAAGTAAACAGATTATATATATATATTCATTCATTCATTCATTCATTCATTCATTCATTCACTTATTTATTACCCAGGACTTATCCTCCACCAGAAAAGAAAGTTCAAAATTGAAAACCCTCTAGTGGGTAACTCTTTGGTTAGGTGAAATCAGTGTTAGCCACTTGTCGGTTTAGGACTCCAAACAGTTCCACCCAATGCCAGGGAAGAGTAGGTGCTTTTCGTCTTTATAAAATGCTTGCCTGTTTCTGTGTACTATTTTTGTTGTTGTTGTTGTTGTTGTTGTTAAATGCGCACGTTCTCAAACGGATGGTCCAAACTTCCAACGTTCAAATCATAAAAGAGTATGTGTGTTCCTCCCTCCCCACCACCCGTCCTGCCTTTCTTCCTCCCTTCCCCCCATCCCCCCCCAGTCTTAAGATGCCTCTACTCCCCCTTCTCTCCCCCCCCCCCCTTCTTGTCTGTCTCTGAAATCAAGAGAGATATAGTAAAAAAAAAAAAGGAAAGCATGTAAAACTTTGGGTCAGCAAACACGATCCCCAGACGGCATTCCAGCTTCTAACGTGCCATCCTCCTCCTAGCATCGCGGCTACAGGGACCAGAGCAGCTTCTGAAAGTCTCAGGTGGAGAAAGATGAGCCAAGCGATCGTCTCAGGTAGCAAAACGGATCATGGCTCTTAACTTCCTGGTCCTCCAATGTATGAATCTGCTATTGCTGATCTTCTTGGGGGGCGGGGCACCTGGTTTATCTGCATCATTCCCTTTGCTTATTCTTACACGATGTGGAGAACACGGACTTGAAGGGGACCTCAGCTGTCAAAGGGAGACGATCCCTGGGAGGGCCTCAGTCCTAACATCCCCCTCGGCGGGATGGTTTGGAAACTCATCCAACCCTCGGTGCGCGGAGGTGACGGGACACCCATCTCCGAGGAACGCTTCCCCTTCAAGTCAGAGCCTCGGACCTCGCCTCGGGCTCCTTCGACCGCCCCACCCTTACTGAGGCCGCAGCCCACGAGCCGCGGGAAGGGAGGCTGTTGGAGGAAGTGGCCGGCCCCGGTCTGTCTGGGGCGCAAAGAGCCCCCTCCATCGGCCGACCCTGGAAACCTCCCTCGACCGTGAAGGGAATCGTGGGGTGGGGGTGGGGGTGGGGGTGGGGGTGGAGATGGGGGGAGCGCGAGGCTGAGGCGGGGGAGGGGGGGAGCGGCCGAGGGGCCCGAGTCCAGGGTCCCGGTCGAAGGTAAACAGTAGATGTCAGCGTCTTAGACAGGCGCGGGAGGGGACGACTTTGCCGTGCCCGACCTTCGCGAGACGAATTCACGCAGGCAGGGGCCAAAGCGTCCGTTTGGAGATTTTTATCAGCCGGCGAGTGCGCTGCCCCCGGGGTGAAAGACCCCAAGTCTTTCTCTTTCCCAAGCACGAGAGCAAGGAGAGAACGCGGGCGGGTTCTCGAGACAGGCGCCTTGACGGAAGCAGCCGTTCCACGGACACACGATGAGCAGACAAGTCCTCTCCGAGCCGAAAGTAGGGCGCCGACTCAGTCTCCTCACGAGTCCTGTTTCCCCTCACCCAGCGTCCCCAGGGACAAGGCTCTTAGAAGGTCCTCCAGACCTGTCGCTTCGTGAAAACACCACCCGATGCAAGTTCCTGGGGGCCACCCCAGGAGATCTGACAGCCAGCGTGAGGGAAGGAGCTAGGACACGTCAACGACCCGCGTGAAACGTCCGCGTACGGTACGGACAGATCGGGTCGCGTGAATCCGGGACCGAAACCGTTCCCGTTCTTCACACGTGTGACGGACGGTACAACATTCCACTTTCAAAAGAAGGAGCCAAGGGTTGGAGGACGGTGGGTGGGTGGGTGGGCGGGTGGAGGGGGAGAGAGGAAGCAAAGAATTTGTATGCCTGTAGGCACAACCCAAGGACAAGGAGAGAGAAGGGGCATCGGTGATATTTTCAACAAAAAGGAAATCTATGAAAGCAAGAAAAAGAAGGAAACAACGGCACTCCTTGAGACGCCGGCAGGAGACTCTTACGAACTCTTTCCCAACACTCTCCAGAGGAAAATGCCGAAACAAGGAAAAAAAAGGAAGGCTTCTCGGCCATCCCGAGAAGGGTCAGGGTTCGTTCCCTTTCGCCCACGAGACGGATAGGATAGGCTAGGCGGTGGGAACGTAGTCCACGCGAGAGACAAGGTCTAAAGCGACCAGGCCTCCTTCCGTCTCTGTTGCGCGGACCTAAACCAGCACGCTCTGGCTCGGCTCGCTCCTTCGGTGCTTGTCTTTCTTTGAAACTACTCCGCGTGACAGCTATCTCAGCGCTGCCATTTCTCCGCAGCTCCGTCCCTGCCAAAGATTCCACCTCCGCTTCCCATCACCCGCACGATACGAGCGGCATTTTCCAGCTTTCAGGTTTTGGCAGATGTCGTCGTGGACGGGACTGGGCTTGGGGAAAACATGAAGATTTTTAAGAAGGGCTCTTCAGTGTAAGGAACCAAAATCAAACGTATTTTGCTCAAGTCAACAGAGATTGATTGATGATTGATTGATTTCCCAGGACTTATCCTCCACCAGAAAAGAAAGTTCGAAAACGAAAACCCTCTACCGGGTAACCCTTTGGTTAGGTGAAATCAGTGTTAGCCACTTGTCGGTTTAGGACTCCAAACAGTTCCACCCGATGCCGGCGGCGAGCCGATGCTGTTCATCTTTATAAAATGCTTTGCCTGGTTTTGTGTACTATTTAGAAGGAAAAAAAAAAAAAAAAGGAAATTTCTCACGCACGCGCACAAACGGATGGTCCAAACTTCTAAATAACACAGGAGCATGTCTGTTCCTCCCTTCCCACCCCTCCTGCCTTTCTTCCTCCCTCCCCTCCCCCCAAGTCTTAAGAGCTACTGCCATTCAAGCAAGACTACTTGGGCTTCCCTATTCCCCCCCCCCCCCCACTGACCCCATGACTACCCAATTCCTTTGAGTCACCACCCGGTGACTCCCCGAAGAACTCGGTGGCCTGGGCCGTGTGCCCTTGTCAGGGACGGGGCTCTCTCCCCCTCTCGCCATGTCAAACGGTCCAGCCAAGGGCTTCTGGCAGTGAGGAGAGGAAAAGGGGTGCCTCCTCAGGTTGGGGGTGACTTTCTACAAGTGGAAGTCACAGGCGAAGACCTTGATTTCTGCGTGGAGAAGATAGGACCCTTCATCGTGCGAGCACTAGATTCTTGTCCTCCATCTCCCCCTGTAACTTTTCTAAACTCGACTTTTTCCTTTCCTTTCCTTTCCTTTCCTTTCCTTTCCTTTCCTTTCCTTTCCTTTCCTTTCCTTTCCTTTCCTTTCCTTTCCTTTCCTTTCCTTGTTTTCCTTCTCTCTCTCTCTGTCTCTGTCTCTCTCTCATCTTATCTTTCGTCTCTCTCATCATCTTTTCATCTTTTGTCTCTGTCTGTCT
>NW_027669718.1:7500-10000 GCF_964146895.1 Miniopterus schreibersii | reverse complement strand
GGTTTCGGTACCCCAAGGCACCCTCTCGGATCGCTAGAGAAGGCTTTCTCGCCGAGGGCGCATCGTCCCCGCCCCATCGGAAGCCACCCCGGGTCGGGCCCGCGGAGGCGCACGGTTCCGAGGGACGGCAGGGGGCGCGCGCGCCCAAGGGAAGGGGGCCCAACGGCACAGGGGAAAGCAACGGCGGCAACGCGAGCGCTCGAGGACGGGGCCGGGTTCACCAGAGGAGCGAGCCCGTGCTGCCTCAGGCATCGCCCTCTCGTCCTCACCGGGGGCCTCACCCAGAAGTAAGCTAAAAGAGAGCCCCGCGGCGTTGCGTCGAAACGCCGGGCACGACGCAAAGAAAGACTATCCGGCCCAGAAAAGAAGGACGGCAGCAACGGAAACCTCACGGTTCAGCCAGCGGCCGGCGTCGCCGGCTCGGCCCCGTTCGCGAGCGCCCACGCCGCCCGGGCAACGGCGGAGGTCCGGCCCCCCCCTCACGCGAGGGCGGGGGACACGGGCGTGCCGTGCCTCCCCTGACCGGCTGGACTCCCCCCCCAAGCGCGGCCCCCCCACAGAGCACCGCCACAGCGGGCGACCCCGAGGGGAAAAGCTCACGGGGGACGGGGGACGACAACACCTGCTCGGCCTCGGGCACCTGAGCGACGACCCGGAGCGCTCCAGGAGCAACCAGAGGACCAAAGCGAAACGCACTCGCGCGCCCAGGCGGAAGCGCGCGGCGCGTCGGCGGGACGCCCCTCCCCGCCGCGGGGAGGGGCCGCCCGCGGGACACAGCCAGGAAAGGCGGGCGGAGAGTGTCCGCTGCGTCATAAAGACCACGCGCCCCACCGTCGCCCCGAGGGGCAAGGAGGCGGAAAGAGCGAGGTCGGGCCGGGTTCCGCACCCCTTTCCTTCCCACACACCGCCAGCCAGGCGGGGAAGGAGAGGAGAGGGGCCCGCGGGCGGAGCGAGAAGAGCGGTCCCATTCACCAGGAATGTCCGTCCCTCGTCCGGCGCGGCTTAGGCCCGGCCCGGGAGAGCGCGACGTCACCACATCGATCAGAAAACACGCACGGAGGAGGCCCGGAAAAGCCACCGCATCGAGCTGCCGGCCGCGGAGGGAAAACGAGGCGAGGACTGCGAGAGAGGGGCCTGCGCTTCAGCCTCACCAGGTTTAGAAAACCCTCCCCCCGAAGGCAACCATGCCTCCTCGGGGCAAGAGGCGAACGACGGCCCCCGGGCTAGGGGAAAAGCCGTCTCCGACGCCATAGAGCCGAGGGGGCGGCGGCGGCCGGCCGCGCGAAAGCACGCGGGGCGGCGCCGGGGACGCCGGGGACGCGAGACGACGACCCCGCGGGCGACGCCGCCCAACCCCCCCCCCAAGCGTGCCACGCGCACACCACTCGAGCGGTCAGAGTCAACGGTACCGGGGGGTTCCGGAACACGGCGTTCCAAGGGCAACGGCCCCGGACGCACGTCAGCCGGCGCGCGCAGGCCCGAGGCGTAACGGCTTCATCTCGTGCGGCCACAGGGACGGACGAGGAAGGGAGAAGCCCCGCGGGCAGACCCCCACACACACCCCCGTCCTCCAGTCACCCGAGGACACCGTGTCCACACTCATCTCGTGGTACAAAACGCCCGCCTCGGGCTAAACATCGACGATCCCCGGTGACGGGTGTCCCGTCCAAAGGTCACGCGGGCCTCCTGGGACGGAGTCGCGGCCACAGGCCACCCCACAGGATCCCATCAAACCCCCCGAAAGGGGGGGGGGGGGGGGGGGCGCGCGGCGGGCCATCTGGTCGACCCCCGGAGGCCTGTGAGGAAGCGGCCGCGGACACGCGCGAGAGGGCCGTTGACGCCCTCCCCGTCGCGCGGCCCGGCGTGCGCGAACGCACCAGAACGCGCTTCCGGATCGGGACTTGGAAAAAAAATCCACGGAGGCGCCTACGTCGAACGGCGCTTCCCCGAGGACCGCGGGCTTGCCCGATCCCGCCAAGGGCGGCGCACTCGCGTAAGGAGAGCTCCCCGCGGTCCCCAGACTTCGACTCGGGGCTTGGGGGAAAAACAAAACACCCGAGTCCGACGGCGGGACCCAAGCGTGCACACCTCCCCAAACGCCTCGCCCTCCTCCCCCAGCCTCCACGCACGGGCCCCTCCCGGTCCCGACCTGCGGCACGGGACTCGAAATAAACCCGGCCAGGGAGTCCCGTCCGGGGCCCGGGGAAACACGCGGGCACGCGCCCGGGCCGGGTAGATCCCGGCCGTCCCCCCGCGCGAGGGCCAAAGGGGGCGGACGGGGGGCGTTCGATTCAGGCCTCCGGATCGATCGGGACTCCACAGAAAATTCCACGGAGGCGCGCGCCTACGACGAACGAACGGGTCGGATCCCAGGAAGCCACCTCGCGGGGGGGGGGGGGGGCGCGAGCCAGCGGAGGCCTCCCGCGCGCCCGCCACGCCGTCGCGCGAGTCGGCGGGCACCTCCGGAGCGCGACGCGGAGGGGTGGTTGGGGAACCATCC
>NW_027669718.1:0-2500 GCF_964146895.1 Miniopterus schreibersii | reverse complement strand
CGGAAGGGGGGACTTGGAAAATCTTTTTCGGGTGGCGGCCGGAACAGGGGACCGGCGGGGGAGACTCCTGCGTGAAAGAATCCCACGGAGTCGCCGGCAGGCGGTGGGCGCCGGGGCCAAGACGTCCCGGAGGGGCATGAGCCTGTCCCTGGCCTCCTGGGAGGACCTAGAAACATTGTTGCGGCCGGGGACTCCACCACCAAAGCCAGGCCAGTGTTCAGGGGACAACAAGGGAGGAATCGCCCCTTGATCTTTCTGTGGCTTCCTTTCTTTCTTTCTTTCTTTCTTTCTTTCTTTCTTTCTTTCTTTCTTTCTTTCTTTCTTCCTCTCTCTCTCTCTTTCTCGGAAATTTAATTTATCGGGGAGACATAGGTTAAGAAAACTAGGCAGGCTTTAAGGCAAAATAAAGTAGCTGCGCCGCCCCTTTTCTCTGAAAGCATTCAGAGCCAGGATCCTTGAGGGGGGATGTGATAGGCAGGGAGACAGCGAGGGCGTGGGGCGAGGTACTGGAGGTCACGGGAGCGAGCGGAAAGCGCCAGGGGCCTAGCAACAGACAATTGGAGGGTGGGACCCCGCCCCCAGGGCAGCCTTTCCTCCCCCTAGCAGATCGCCCGTCCCCGCGGTTTGGACCCCATGACCTGTTCCTCCCTAGAGAGGACGTCTAGGCCTCAGCCCCGTTTCAGCTCCAGGATCAGAAAAGCAACAAAACCGGCCACAGCCGACCTCAGGCCAGCCGCATTGAACGGTGGCCTCTCCCCGCCCTCAGGCCAACCAACCGGTCCGAGGAGACCATAACCCTGAAAGGACACACCTGGAAAGCTGCTGACTATGATAAGGAGATCTTTCCCTGAGCCTTGTCCTAAGAGAAAACCATTAGGACGGAGGACCCAGCTCTCTCCCTCCTGGAAGCAGCCTCTGGCCCCCCCCTCCCCTTCAAACCGCCGCCGCCCCCCCCCCCCCCGCTCCCCCCAGGCACCTTAGCATTAGCTTCCTCACTCCCAAGCCCCAAGGGCCCTTTCTTGGCCTTTATAACTTGTTTCCTAAACCCGTGCCTTCCGGGAATGACTTCTTCTACCTCTGCGATCCACGAAATAAATGTTCTCTTATGATAAAAATAAAGTAGAAGGAAATAAAATTAAAGAAACAAGACTCTCTGCGTGGAACTCCGAGAACGCGCGCGCCCGCGCCCGCAAAACCCACGCAGGCTTCTCAAGCGTGCAGCTCGAGGAGACGCCATCCGCCTGCAGACCCGCCTCTGGCGTCATCTAGCATCGAGCGGTCACCGCCCAAAGCACAAAGCCTCTTTCTGTCCCCATCTACCCCCCCCCCCCCGCCGCCTTTTTCTTTCTCTTTTTCTTCGGGGTTCTCCTCCCCTCCACACCCCACCCCAAGTCTATCCTTTCCGACGCAAGGAGGAGGTCTTTCCGAGGCCTACTCGCAAGGCCCGGAAGCCACACAGGCCACGGACCGGAAACTCGACCCCGGCCGCCTTCCCTCTGAGATCCCTCCGTCTCTTTCACGCTTCTGTGTCTCACGACCCCATCCAAGTGTAAGAGGCGTCCGTCTCTGTGTTACAGGACAGGGAGAGGCTAGGAAAGCGTCCCGGCGGGAAGAATAGGGAAACGGAGGCAGGAAAGCGAAACAGAGCTTCGCGGGCCTCCTCTTGAGAACAAGCGGTTAAAACCTCTCCTCCTCACAGAAGAACGCGGGAGAGAAGGGGGAAGGAAAGGGAGAGGGGGGAACCTTCCTTCCACCTCTCGGGAGGGAGAGACGCTCGGCGTCCGTCCTCCCGGCCGTCCTCCCCAGGCCGTTCAAACAGCAGCCAGGAGGGGAAGAGAAGAGAAGGGCGCCCCTGGTGGAAACGGCGAAGCCGGCGGTCTTGGGTCGGTCGAGATCGAGGGACCGGCTCCTTCGCATCACAGGCCGTCCACCTGGACCGGGATCTCTGGCACGGCCGTCTTGGAAAACTTAGACGCCCCCGGCCGGCCCGGGCGTGGCTCAGCGGTTGAGCCTCGACCCAGGATCCAGGTGATCGGGGTTCGATTCCCGGTCAGGGCGCATGCCCGGGTGGCGGGCTCGATCCCCAGTCGGGGGCGTGCAGGAGGCGGCCGATCCATGACTCTCTCATCATGGATGTTTCTGTCTCTCTATCCCTCTCCTCTCCTCTCTAGGAAATCAATAAAGACATATTTTTAAGGAATAACGATCATAATAAGCAAAACATGTACACCAGTGGGCGGGCGCATAAGGCCGAAACCACCCCGTCTGTGCTTCGTAAGCCAGATGGATCGATTTGCTAGCGCCTCGTTTCATCGATAAATGCGTACGTACGCTTTCATTTTTTCAAAATCCATTGGCTTTCGTGTTTCAATACATTCATGTCACAACACCACGGTCAAGGTCTCTCGGATGAGATCGTGCATAGGAGAGGTCGAACACCCACCGAGGTTGGGAATCGCCCTCTCCCAGTGGCGTCCAACAACACCTCTCTGGCGTCTGT